>NW_004444028.1:6203826-6245985 GCF_000243295.1 Trichechus manatus latirostris | reverse complement strand
TGTGTGTGTGTACATACATGTGGGTATATATGTGTGTGTACATACATGTGTATATATGTGTGTGTATACATACATGTGTATATATGTGTGTGTGTGTATACATACATGTGGGTATATATGTGTGTATGTATGGAGCCCTGGTGGTGCAGTGGCTAAGAGCTCGGTTGCTAACTGAAAGGTCGGTAGTTCGGACCCACCAGCCACTCCTTGGAAAGCCTATGGGGCAGATCTACTCTGTTCTGTAGGGTCGCTATGAGTTAGAATTGACTTGATGGCAACAGGTTCGGTTTTGGTCATACACAGACACACAATATACAGAAAGCGAAGTTTACTTCAAGGGATTGGCTCACACAATTGTGAGGGTTGGCAAGTACAAAATCTGCAGGTTAGGTGGCAGACTGGACACTTTTGCAGGCTTTCATCCTAAGATTCATAGGTCAGGTAACGGGAAGAGTGCAGGGTCAAGAGAGAACGGATTCTGCCAAAGTATCTATTTAGTCTCAAGGCAGACTATACCCTAAGGAAACTCCCCTTTTGATTGATTGATCAATTACATTAGATTACATTGTGGAGAGTAATTACATTACATTACGGAACAGCAACTACTCTAGTAGTAGGCCAAGCCACTGGGAATCATAGCCTAGCCAAGTCGACATCTAAAATTAACCATCACAGGGGGTGAGCCCTGGACCCGCATTTGCCTAGTAGGTCCCATCCTCTGACACTTCCCTCACATATTAGCTTAGTCCACAGAGCAACTACTGTATTTACGAAACACCTACTAGGCTGGGCACTTCACATATATTATCTCATTTAATCATCACCAAAAAACCCCTCAAAAACCAGTTGCTGTTGAGTTGATTACTACTCATGGTGACCTTGTGCGTGCAGAGTAGGACTGCACTCCACAGGGCTTTCGGGAATGTGACCTTTCAGAAGCAGATCACCAAGACTTTCTTCCAAGGTGCTTCTGGGTGGGCTTGAACCACCAACTTTTTGGTTAGCAGTCAAGAGCTTATCTGTTTGCACCACCCAGGGAAGAGTTAATTGTCACAACAACCCCAAAAGGTGATATTAGTATCTCCATTTTACAGATGAGGAAACTGAGGCTGAAGAGATTACAGCACCTGCTAAAGTACTCGCAGGTAGGCAGGGATGGAGGAGGAATTCCAGCAGGGGCTTACCCGTTGTCAGACCTCTGTGATTTTCCTTTCACTGCCCTTCCTCACGTGGGCTGGGCTTCTGCCACGTTCCACCCGTCAAACCTCTACAGCCCTCCTTACGTTCTGGGAACCTGACAATCTCAGGGGCTGATAATCATGGTAAGAACAGGTACAATTTGGTAAGCATCTGCATAAGTCAGGAGCTTCACAAATGACCTTATTTAATCTTCACCCCTGTGACACAGGTGCTATGATTATTCCTTTACAGATAAGGAAGCACAGAGGTTAACTGTCACCCCACTGTTATAAGCGACTAAGGTGGGGAGCTGGGATTCAAACCAGGTTGGTCTGAGTTCAAGTCCATGCTCTTGACTACTCTTGCCAAGACCATCCCACAGGGGGCTGGGCCCTGGTGATCCTCATTCCCCTCCCTGAACCCACTTGTAGCTGGGGACCAGCCAGCCAGGACCAGGCTCCTACTGCCTTCCTGTCTGCTGGACTCCTGCTGCTCTACTCCACCTGCCTGATGGGACCAGCCTGCTAGGTCCACCTGAACGAGCCACAGTCACCTGCTCCTCTGTTTGCTCTGTTTGGTGCTGCTGGTCACGCCGGCAGCCAAGCCCATTCCTTTGGCCCAGCTTGCTCCACTCCCCAACCCTGTCCTTGTACAGGTGTGGAGGTCCCAGCATGATCCCACCTACCAAGCTTGATGATCCATGATACCCTGCTCAGGTAGCCTACCTGGCCTTCTAAGGTATCCTCTAAGGAGTGCTTCAACCCCTCTGCCTGGCTTCCCAGTCTCTCATCTCCTGTCAGAATCTTCATGCGGCTCCTCCACCCCTCCATCTACCAGTGACAGCCTCTCCCCTGTGGCTCGGGACGCCCATTTTCTGAGGCCAGGTCCTGTTCTTGGCCCAGCCTGGCTCAATACCTTCTTGTGAGCTACGGTTTTTGCTCCCGGCTCCTTGCTGATCCGCTGACCATCCAGATTCTGCCCTGTTCTGCCGTTGGATGCCTGCCCGAGTCTGACTGCACTGACTCCTGCCCCGTGCCTTCCTCTGACCCCTGAGGAGTCTATGCTTCTAAATCCTCAGCCGGCCCTTCAAGCTCTGAATCCTGCCTATGAGCCCTGCCCAGCCACCTCTCACCCCACTCGATGGGACATTGTTGTTGTTAGGTGCCGTTGAGTCGATTCCGACTCGTAGTGACCTTATGTACAGCAGAGCAAAACACTGCCCAGTCCCGCGCCATCCTCACAATCATTATGCTTGAGCCCATTGTTGCAGCCACTGTGTCAACGCATCTCGTTGAGGGTCTTCCTCTTTTTCGCTGACCCTCTATGTTATCTACATTGTCCAGTGCTTTTTTCTCAACATCTCCCAGCTTGGACTCTGCTCCCCTTAGGGCAGGATCAATCACTCGGCAAGTGCTGGGGGCTCAAGTGCAAGACCTCCCAGCTGTCCCCTGCCTCCGGACCCACTGGCGCCCGCCGTCTGCGCCTGCCTTCGGCTGCTCCTCTTGCCCCCTACTACTGCAGCAGACACCCCTCCTTCCTCCCACCAAAAGCTTCAGCTGCTTTGAAGCCTTCTCAGAGAACTCTAAGTTCTCAGTGTTCTTTGCACACTAAGGGAAAGATGCTATTTGTGTGGCACGCGGGGGTCAATGGAGGGACTGCTGGCAGCCTGGGAAGGATCACTGAGGGGACCCAGACACCCCAGACCTGGTCCCAAGGGTCAAAGGGATGGATCAGGTCAACCCACTTTACTGAGAAGCTCTCCTCGAAGCCAGGGCAATAAAAATAGTAATAGCTTCCTTTTATTGAGTGATTAAAACGTGCTGGGTGGTGTGTTAGGCGCTTTACACACATTGCCTCTGCTCTTCTAAGGCAGGTAATGGTTGTGCCCATTTTACAGATGAGGACCAAAGCTCAGAGACGTTCAGCAGCTGGCCCCAGGGCTCTGCTTCTCTGAACTCCTATTGTGTTTCTCGTCAGTGTCGTGTGATTTACGGTGGCCCTTCTGTGTCTCCTGTGCACCTGCCCATCTCTCGAGGCAACAGGAGCTCTTTGAAAGCAGAATGGTGTCGGATTCACAGCTGCATCTCCACTCTGCCTGGCACACTGTGGATGCCTCCTGGTCGCGCTGGGAAGCCCAAGGTTCTTAGGTTCCGCTCTCACTTCTATCTCAAAAGAGTAAACGGGAATGCCTTCCCCAAGGAAGGCCAGGCCCTCTGTCTGGGAGGGTGATTGGGAAGAGGGGACGGAACTGGGAAAGGCTGAACTGTCAGCAGGCTGCTTGGTGATGGAGGCCGTACAGGGGTTGGCTGTTTCCAAGTGGAAGGCTGTAGGAGTGTCTATTTCCCCCTTTTCAGCAGGGGATCTCCACATGCTAAAGTCCCGGCCATGACCTCAGGGTATCTTTCCCACTTCAGGTGTTGAGAAGTCTCAAGAATCCCCATAAAGATGATCCTATCCTTTTACTCAGCCCTTCATAGCAACCCTGAGCTCCCTGGAAGAGAGGGAGGATCAAGGAATTGAGAAGTGGGGCTTATCACCACACCCTGCCTCCTGTCTACCATGCATGAAGTAGAGGGTGAGGGCCCAGTGGGATCTTAGGGAATGCTGAGCTGGTCCCAGCTCTCCATTTACACATGGGGAAGCCAAGGCTGAAGAGATGAAGTGGCTCCTGCAGGGCCACACAGGGAGAAGAGGCAGAAGCAGGACTAGAACCCAGGTCCCCTGACTCCTGGTCCAGTGCTCTTCCCACAGAGTACATTGCTCCAGCGTCTGTGGTTCAGAGCTTGGCTGCTAACCAAAAGGTCAGCAGTTTGAATCCACCAGCTGCTCCTTGGAAACTATGGGGCAGCTCTACTCTGTCCTACAGAGTTGCTATGAGTTGCAACGGACTTGATGGCCGTGGGTTATTTTTTAGCGTCCACTCAGTTATTGAGGGTTGCTTCTGGGTTGGAGGACTTTGTGTCTCATCTAATGGGGAGGTGGGCATTCTGGGGGAGTACGGGGGTTAGACCACTAAAACCAATGGCCATTGACTTGATTTCGACTCTCAGTGACCCCAAGTGTGTCAGAGTGGAATTGACCTCCATAGGGTTTTTGATGCTGATTTTTCAGAAGTAGATCACCAGGCCTTTCTTCCGAGGTGCTTCTGGGTGGACTTGAACGGCCAACCTTTCAGTTAGCAACTGAGTGCATTAACCATTTGTACCATCCAGGGGCTCCAAGACCACTGAGGAGGGAAACAATTCAAACGTGCCCGTTTGGCCCTTACTGGCCCCTGCAGGACTTGACAAAACAGCAGGTCGGGCTGTGTGGTTCCTCATCGCCCACACGCCCTCTGATCCTGGTGTGAGAGCTTGCGGGGAGGGTCGTCGGTGTTAGCTGCTGCTGTCGAGCTGGACTCTGACTCATGGGGACCCCATGCACAACAGGATCAGACCGTTATTATCCACAGGGTTTTCGCTGGCTGATTTTCAGGGGTAGATCGCCAGGCCTTAGTCCATCTTAGTCTGGAAGTTCCACGGAAACTGGTTCAGCATCATAGCAACACACAGCCCTCCACTGACAGATGGGTGATGGCTGTGCATGAGGAGCACTGGCCAGGAATCGAACCCAGGTCTCCCGTATGGAGGGTGAGAACTCTACCACTGAGCCACCGCTGCCCCCTGGTGGAAGGGTTGTTGCCTATCTTGAGGACTGTAATTCTGGGCCCATCAGAGGCACAGACTGTCTACCAAGCAGAGATCTGTGCTCACTGGCCCAGAAAGGGCCGGCTCTTCCTCAGCCCACAGGCCCTGTGGGGCTGACTGGGAGCCACCCTCCTCGTCCTTCTCGCCGTTGCTTCCAGAGGGAAGGGGCGAGCTCTCTGCCATCTACATATTTTCAGCTGAGTTCTGTTTTGCATAAAGTAAACTTAGCAAACAGAACCCAGGGAGAATATATTTGGCTTTGAAGCTTCAGAGCTCTGACAGGCGTTTCCTATTAGCTGTCTCGGAGCCGACCAGCCCGGCTGGGCTTTGCTTAAGTGGCATAATTCTCCCTCAGTGGAGACAGCTCATTCATTAGTCATTCCAAAAGCCAGATACAAAATATCCTTCTCTAAGCCAACTCCACCAACCAGCTCCTCAGCCGGGTGGAACAATGAAACCATGGGGCTTACTGGGCCTGGCCGAGGTCATCCCAGAGCCACCTGTCTCCGGCTTCAGAAGGTAGCCTTGGCTGGAACCTTTCGTTCCCCTTTGGAGCAGGAAGGAAACATCTTCCTCCGGTTGGCAGAGGCCTGGGGAGCCTCTGGAGAATGGGCTCCATCCCACTTCACCACTGAGTCACTCACAACAGTGTGAAGCTCTGATTTCTCGCTCTCTGTTTTGTCCTGTTTATATTTTATTCGGTCCTGGAAGTCAGAGGTACCTGTTCTAAGAGAAGCAAAGGAATGTGTCCCTTCCTGTCGGGGTCCCTCGGGTGAACTCAGCCCTTCCTTGATGGACACCCTGCATGTTATCTCTTTTAACCCCTGCACCGTGATGTCCGCATTTTACAGATGAGGAAACTGGATCTCAGAGAAGTGAAGTGATTTTCCAAAGGCCACACAGCCGGAGTTTAAGCCTGTCAGGCTCCCGTCCTCTCTGTCAGGAAGCCTCTTTCAGGAGGGGAATCTCTGAGGTTAAAAATGAAAAAACACACTGAAGTGAGGGACTCCTTTTCTCAACTTTAGAAGAATTCAGAACGCCGGTGTATGCCAGGCCCCCAGAACAGGGAGAGCTGCACAGTCAGGCAGGGAGAAACAAGGAAAGGCGTGTTGTTCTAGCAGCAAGGTGGAAAACACCTGGGGAGGGAGCTGGGGGCCAGTGAGCTGGGGATTCCACAGCAGCTCTCCGGCTGGACTGTCCGACGCGCCTAACCTAGCAGAGCACAGTGGTGTAAAGACCCCACCAATGCCCAGCCACTGAGGGCAACATCAGGGCCACTGGGAAAGTTCTTGTACAGAGGCAGAGAGCGGAGGTGGTGACCACAGCTGGCGGTTAGTACCAGCCTCATGGGAGAGCTAACTAGCCTTCCACGCAGACAGACGCGTTCATAGGTGCCCAGGCCCACAGGGTGGAGGAGGGAGACAGGCGGCATCAGAAGTAGACTGTATATATGCACGCTAAGAATGAGAGTCTCAGAGACCCAGAGTGGGGCCCTCCCTTGCCTGGGCATTATAGTCCTCCTCAGGCTGGTTTCACCCTACCTCATCCTGCCTCATCACCCACTCCCCCTTCATCCTTCTACGCCCGATTTGTTGAGACTACTTGTCGTTCCCAAATACACAGAGCACTTTCACTCTGCCAGCTCTTTCTACGTACGATTGTCTCTGCATGTGCTTCATCTCTCCCATCCACAATCTGACCTGTCGCACTCCTACTTAACCTTCAAAACCCAGTTAAATGTCACCGTATCTGGAAGCCTTCACCATCTCCTCAGGACAACTTCTTCTGTGTTCCTGGCCCTTTGTCTCTAACTAGTAATTCACTGAGCCTACTGTACTCTCAGGGACCCTGTCCTGAATTTATCTCTGGATTTCCAGGAGCCCACAGAGAGCCTGGCACATAGAGGGGGCTCAGTCAGTTGAAAAAGCAGTGCAAGTTTGAATGGCCATGGACTTGAGAACGTGCATCACGGAAGGAATTATTGCACCTCAGACCTGGATGAAAGGGTAGAGTTGATCTGAGTGAACCACCTCCCTGATGTTTGAAACTTCATCTGTATTCCCAGCCTGAGGTGATATACACAAACCACCTAATATAGCAACTGGCATGTATTAGATACTCAGTTAATGGTAGCTGATCTTGTAATAGTTACTGCTACAAAATTATTTCTCTGGGAATCAACATGGAATAGACAAGGCCACAGAAAGAACCTAGAACCTGGATTTAGAAGCTGTGGCTTTGCCTCGAAGGCCCCATAGGACTTTGGACATTATTTCCACCTCTCTGGGCCTCAGTTTCCTCATCCATCTAGTGAGGGATAACCTATAAATTGGATCCCTTCCAGCTCTCATCAAAACCTAAGCGAACAGCACCAACAGACCTGAGGGATTCTAGCTCAGAGTTTCCTGGAGTGACCTCTGATCAGAAACCAGAGAACCAGCCCCGACCTCAGTGATCCGTCTGGCCGTGGGCCCTTCCCCCAGGCGAGGCAAATCCTCAGGGAGGCAGAAACTCCTCCTTGCCAAACTCCTGGCCGGCCAGTCACGCCCACACGGCCATCCTGGAGAAGGAGAGAGAGAGCTCGTGGCAAAATCCTTCTTCCTCAGAAACCAGCTATGATTAGCTGTGTCCTCACCATGGAACTGCAGGGGTGTGTGCTGTGAGTCACGCTTGTTCACACCACATTTATAGAGAGCTTCAAGGCAGAGGGGCTTGGTGGCTGTCAGGAGCACCCTGCTTCCCTTCCCCCACCCCAGCAGTTGTTGGGATTGTAGCACCCAAGGGTTTGGCCTCCAGCATTTAAGAACCATCCTCTGATGCCATCCAGCTTCTAGGCAGCTCTTGATGCCAGGCCTCCGTCACTCACAGCAGCGTCCTGGGAGGTGGGCAGAGGCCTGTCCTTCCCACCAGAGCCACCCCCCCCCCAGCTCTCGGGGGGCTGTCACAGGGACAGACCCAGGCCTGAGTCCTCTCTGTCTGGAACCCCCATCTCCCTGGTCCCTGCCACCTCCCAGGGCTGCTGTGCAGGAATCAGATCTGCCTAGGAGTGGCTGGTTGGAACTTCGTGACTTCCAGGGACCCTAGCTCCCACAACCCCCATGCCGGAGGCTCACTCTGTAGCATATGATGTGAGGGGGGACTGCAGCCAATGGAGCCCAAATGCCCCCTCACACCCCCTTCCCACTCGGTGATGAGGGACCCTGAGCCACCAGGAGGAGCTGGGAAAGAGAGGCAAGGCCTTCAAGGTAAAAGAATCCTGGCAGGCGGGCAATTCCCAACAGGCTTGCAGACGGTGAGTCACCCGGCTCCCTGCTGCTTACTGGACAGAGCTTGGATAATGACAGTAATAACAGGGACCCAGGGTGCTGCTAGTAACTCCCACCTGTCCCCCCAAGGACGGTTATCACTTCCGTCCATCTGACAGCCCTCAGGGGCAGGGAAGGGCCATGGGCACAGATTCTGTTGCCCTGTCTCAAGTAAGGGGGACACTGAGGCCAAAGTCATTCTCCACCAAACCCACAGTGGTCCCAAGAGAAGGACTCTGACTCCTACGTAATCCTAACTTCAGGAGAGTCCCATGGCCCCACAAACAGTGGTCCTCCCGGCCGCCAGTGCTCTAGGCTCAGAGGGGAAAGAACCTATGTTTCTTGAGTTCTCGCAGCCTACCCTCTAACCCTTACTTACAACCCTAAGGGGTGGGTATGACGGTTACGATCATTTTACAGATAAGGAACCTGAGGTTCAGAGAGGTTAGGTAACTTTCCCAAGGTCTCACAGCCAAGGAGTGGCAGAGGCAGGATTTGAACCAGGTTGGTTTGACCGGGCCTTCTCAGGCTCCTGCGCAAGCTAGGCCATCCACAGTCCAGGATCCCAGGGTCTCCAAGTCTGGATCCCTGGGCCTTTGGGGCCTAGCCTTTCTCCATTCCCCACTTCTCCTTCCCCTCCTGGGCTCACTCTATCTCAAGATAGGGGCTCTCCCCAGGGCTCCCCGGAGCCCAGCTTCCATTTTCTTCGTTGTGTAGCCGTAGAAAAGTAAAGACTCCACACTTTAATTTTGGGGTCTTGATAATTATCTGGTTTCCACCACCCACTCAGCACTACCCACTGGTCAGTATAATAACAACAATAATAATCTAGAGAAACAGTGACAATGAGCACGGAGCTCACCGATTCCCCCATCGGAGGACGGACGGAGAGGTAGACACAGCCTTGCCCTGAATACATACCACGCTCTGGCTTTTTATTTCAACACAGAGCTGGATTTGGGAGTCGAGAACATTGGATTCTAGTCCGAGTTCTGGCAAAATGCCAAGTATCATATGGCTGAGTGGGCCCCTAAATCCCTCTGTGCCTTCATTTTTTTCCTTCTGTAAAATGGGGATAACAATCTTGCAAGATGATGCGTGCTAAGCTTCTTGAAAGAAAGTCACCATATAATAAGGCAACGTTTTCTTTTAAGCATCACTGCCCCATATTCATGGAGTGCCAGGGTGGCACAGGCAGTTAAGCGCTCCAGTACTAGCCTAAAGTTGGCAGTTCAAACCCACCCAAAGGCACCTTGGAAGACAGGCCTGGTGATCTGCTTCCGAAAGATCACAGCCTTGGAAGCCCTATGGAGCAGTTCTCCTCTGCAGGCACGGGGTCGCCATAAGTTGGTATCAACTCAATGGCAACCAACAACAGCCAGCCCGTGTTTGCTATGAAAAACCACCCAGGAGTTTGAAGCCTAAATGCTGTGCTGTCTCCATGTTCCAGTCTCCCACTTCTCGGGCTGTCAGCCTCGTCTTTGATGAGAGATGTCATTGATCGTGGCCCTTGGGCCTTGGGAAGGTTCTTAGGTTGGGGCTGCTCCAGGGGCTGATCTCCCGGTTACAGCAGGAGTCTTGCTTTTCCAGTCCTCATCCCCAACAGCCGCCTCTGCCAAGCCCCTGGAGCTAGCAAAACCCAGGCCATTGCCTGAGCTCAATAAATGCGGTTATTAGTTCTTTTATTAATGATGGCTGGTATTTGTTGAGAAGCTGGGACAATAGTTATTCCAGTAAGAGGATATTAAGCTCCCGCGGACAGGTCCTATATATATAACATGCTCTGGCCCCCGTTTCCCCCCACGCTACTTTATTACAATGCAGCACACCCCTGGCCTCCTAGCAACTCCAAGCCGAGCGGGGAGGGATGGCGGCGGGAGGGATAAGCTGGTGTCATTAAACACACAGGCCTTTTCAGAGGTTACCATGCGTGAGCCAACAGCAGGAAGCTTTTTCTTCCCTCCAGAGAGTTTAGGAAGCCTGTGGGATTTTTACATCCTTTTGTTTTTTTAACTCCCACCTCTAGACTCTTGGCTATTTCACAGCTAGAGCTGTGGGCGATGAGTTGGTAATGAAGGAAGACCTCCGTGAGCCTTTCGTTAAATGCGAGGCCATCCCTCTTCTTTCTTTTCAGCCATTTTACAGTATTTTTCACCTAACAAACACATTTATAATACCTACTGTGTGCTGGCAATGTTCTGAGGGCTTTTCAGATACTAATTTATTTAATCCTCATAGCATCCCTGTAAGTTAGGGTACTATTATCACCCCTCTTTTATAGATGAGAAAACTGAGGCCCACAGAGGTGAAGTGACTTGCCCAAGGTTACACAGCCAATAAGTAACTGAGCTAGGATTTGCACACAGGCAGTTGTCTCCAGAGTCTGAGCTCTTTGTCTGAAATTTTAAGACCGAGTCTGAAAATAACTGAGAAATATTTTCAAAATCCGGCAGCATTGTTATGTTACAAAAGCGAATTAGATACCGTCTTGGAGAGGATAGAATCCTTTGGGGGATGCAAATGATTAACGTGCTTAGCTACTAACCGAGAAGTTGTTGGTTTGAGTCCACCCAGAGGCTCCTTAGAAAAAAGGCCTGGTGATCTACTTCCGATGAATCAGCCATTGACGACTCTGTGGAGCACAGCTCTACGCTGACATACATGGGGTCACCATGAATTAGAATCGACTTGACGGCAACTGGTTTTGGTTGGTTTCACGTAGAGGGTAGTATAATAAATTAAAATAATGATCTCAGAGTCAGAGCATCCCCGAGTTGAAAGGGCCTGTCTTAGGCTGGGTTCTCTACAGAAGCAAAACCAGTGAAGCGTATATATACATAGAGAGAGAGAAATTTATCTTAAGGAAATGGCTGACGAGGATGTAGAGACTGGCAATCCCAAGATCATGGGTCAGGTGTCAGGCTGGAGGCTTCTCCTGACTCACGAAGCTGCAGGGGCTGGCAAACCCAAGAACAGCAGGTCAGACAGCAGGCCACTGGCTCATGGGTTATGGACGCTGACAAATCCAAGATCAGGAGGTCAAACAGTAGGTTGCTGGCTCACAGGCTGCAGAGGTCAATGAATCCCAAGATTGGCAGGCAATACAGCTGGCTGCTGGCTCAAGTTTCAAGAACCCTGGAGGTCAGATGATGATGAGACAGATGCAGGATCCAGAGCAGGTAAATGAACTTTTCCAGAACATCCATCTATCTATTGGATGCAGATCACATCCCTGAGGAAACTCCCCTTAGAACTGATTGGCTGATCACATCAGATCACATCATGGAGGATGACTACATCATTACATAACTGCCAAACCACTGAGAATCATGGTCCAACCAAGTTGACACACAAACTTAACCATCACAGTCCATTCCTTGTCAACCTGGCACCTGTACACATCTCCTTAAACCATATAAAATCTCTAAATAAAGACAATTACAAAGTCTTACTTGTGCCTAACATGATACAACTAACATATGTACAACTGAAAATGCACTAGCCCTGTTTACGTCTTATATTTTATAAGTGAAGAGGAAAAAAAATTTGATGGACACAAGGAAGAAATATTCATAACAATTACAGTCCTTGTTTCTTCAACTGGTCATGTGGTCATAACTGGTATTTAGAACTACCTTCTTCCACCACCCATTCCATATTCCCTTTACCCTCAGCAAGCACCTCAGCTGGTTGTGGTTCTTTGTGTGGTAGGGTGACCCAAACCTTCATTAATGAAGGGTCTGGGCCATTAGAAGTCATGTTGGAATTGGGTTGCCATAGTTTTCGATTGATTTTAATCACAGGGCACGGTAGTACTTAAAGATGCCCTAAGGGATCTCCTGTATTCCAGACATACTCTTCTTTACCTCCATTATGTAATATCGATCCAATTTCCCCTGGTAATTAGGATCAATCACACCAGCCAATATGGTAACTCCCTTCTTTGCCTGTTGCTCCAGAGACATGAGGAGCCCAAAGTGGCCAAATGCATTCTTAACTTCCAGTTCAATGGAATCCATTTTGTGTCTCTATTGGGAGCATTCCTCCCTCTGGAACTAAGACCTCTAGGCTTGCAGAGGATAGGATCGCAGGCACAGGAAGCAAAAATTTTGCCAGTGGGTCACTAGAGGTAATAGTGAGGGGTGCCACTCCCATTTCCACCCCTTGATTCCTAGAACCATGGATCCTGGCTATGGGAAAACAGCACAATATATTGGACGCTGGTTTAGAGCATACACAGCCTCCTGGAGAGCGTTGCCCAAACCCTGCAAAGTATTGTAGCCTAGCTGGTGCCATAATTGTATCTTCAGGAGGCCATTCCATTGTTCTGTCAAGCCAGCTACTTCAGGATGGTGGAGAACATGGTAAGACCAGTGAATTCCATGAGCATGTACCCATTACCTCACTTCATTTGCTGCGAAGCGAGTTCCTTGATCTGCTGTGTGGGATACCATGATGGTGGATAAGGCATTCTGTGAGTCCAGGAATGGTAGTTTTGGCACAATCATCACATGGAGGAAAGGCAAATCCATATCCAGAATAAGTGTCTATCCCAGTAAGAACAAAAATGCTGCCCTTTCCATGATGGAAGCAATCCAATGTAATCAACCTGCCACCAGGTTGTTGGTTGATCACCTTGAGGAATGGTGCCATATCAGGGACCCAGTGTTGGTCTCTGCTGCTGGCAGATTGGGCACTCAGCAGTGGCTGTAGCCAAGTCAGCCTTGGTGAGTAGAAGTCCATGTTTCTGAGCCCATGCATAACCTCCATACCTGCCATCATGGCCACTTTGTCCATGAGCCCATTGGGCAATGACTGGAGTGGCTGGGGAAAGAGGATGACTGGATTCTATAAAATGTGTCATCCTATCCACTTGGTTGTTAAAATCCTCCTGTGCCGTGGTTACCCTTTGGTGAGCATTCACATAAGACACAAATATCTTCACTTCTTTGGCCCATTCAGTGAGGTCTATCTACATACCTCTTCCCTATACCTCCTTGTCACCAGTTTCCCAATCATGTTCCTTCCAAGTCCCTGACCATCCAGCCAAACCATTGGTCACAGCCCATGACTCAGTATACACTTGCATATCTGGCCATTTCTCCTTTCAAGCCAAGTGAACAACCAGGCACACTGCTCGAAGTTCTGCCCACTGGGAGGATTTCCTTTCACCCCTGTCCTTCAAGGAGGTCCCAGAAAAGGGCTGCAGTGCTGTCACTGTCCACTTTTGAGTGGTGCCTGCATATCACAAAGAAACCTCTGTAAACCAGGCATGGTCTCTCTTCCTCAGTCAGCTGATCCTAAGGAACTCCTCATGAGGCCATAGGTGCAGACTGAGAGAGGGCAGGTAATGCGACAGGAGTGGAGACCATGAGCATTTGGGCCACTTTCTCATGCAACTTACTTGTATGTTCAGGTCCTGCTTGGGTCCAATCTCATATATACCACTTCCATTTAATGATGGAGTGCTGCTGTGTACGTCTGACTTTATGGCTCTGTGGGTCAGACAACCTCCAGTTCGTGATGGGCAGCTCAGGCAGCATAGTGACTTGGTGGCCCATGGTTAAGCACTCAGTCTCAACTAAGGCCCAGTAACAAGCCAAAAGTTGTTTCTCAAAAGGAGAGTAGTTATCTACAGAGGATGACAGAACTTTGCTCCAAAATCTTAAGGGTCTGCACTGTGATTCACCAACAGAGGCCTGCCAAAGACTCCCAACTGCATCTCTATCTGCCAATGACACTTTGAGTGCCACTGGATCGGCCAGATCATGTGGCCCAAGAGGCAGAGCAGCTTGCACGGCAGCCTGAACATGTTGCAGAGCCTTCTCTTGTTCCGGGCATCACTCAAAACTGGCAGCTGGGTTGATCTCATCAGATGGGGCTGGAGGGGATAATGGTTTTACTGGTGAGGGTGGCTTAGCAGACAAACATGGAGTAATCTCTTCAGATGGGAGTAAGAGGGCTGGTTCTATTGGCAGGAGTGATTCAGTAGAATTTAGGGGCTCAAAGTCTCTAGCTTCCTGATTATCTGCCTGTATGTCCCCACTCAAGTTTCAGGATCCAATTACTTCCCAATCAATGCCCTCACTTTAACTTCAGATACCATTCAAGGTTGAGAATTCAGTTGGCGTTGTAATTCAGCCACTCTTATGATTAGACTCTGGGTTGGTCTTCGGCAACATCAGCTCTGTTACTACAAGAAATAAAACTTTCTTTCAGGGCACAAGTGGAAACTTTGGGGTCTTTTATGTGGCGCTTGAGCTGTGACTCTGAAGCCCTGAGCTCATCTCTTTCTTTCACCATTTTGCCTAGTGAAAGTAGGACCAACCAACCAGCTTCCCTATACTTCTCATTCTGACACAATTGTAGAAAAGCATCAAGCATGCAGTCAGCCAGAGCCTTGCTGCTCACCAATACTTGGTCTATTGGTGGTGGTATTTTGCATATTAATACCGCCAGCTCACATCATGGATTAGCAGTGGCAGAATCATCAGCGCACTTAAGATTAGTCAGACTCGAGCACCAATTTAGAAGTTCATCCTTACGATTTTGTTTCTCTAGAACCACTCCTGGTACCAAAAGTCTAGAGAAGCAAAAGCAGTGAAGGAAATAGCTCACATGATTGTAGAGGCTGGCAAGTCCCAAGTCCATGGGTCAGGTGTCAGGCCGGAGAGGCTTCTCCTGACTTACATAGCAGTAGGGGCTGATGAACCTAAGATCGACAGGTCAGATGGCAGGCTGCTGGCTCATGTGCTACAGAGGCTAGCAAATCCAAGATCAGAAGGTAAGACAGCAGGCTGCTAGCTCACAGGCTGCAGAGGCTGACAAATCCCAAGATCAGCAGGCAATACAGCAAGCAGCTGGTTCAAATTCCAAGAACCAGAGGTCAGATGATGATGAGCCAGATGCAGGATCTAGAGCAAGCAAGAGAACTTTTCCAGACATCCATATGTATATTGGGTGCAGGCCACAACCCCGAGGAAACTCCCCTTACAACTGATTAACTGATCACATCAGATCACATCATGGAAGATGACTACATCATTACATGACTGCCAAATTACATCATCACATAACTGCCAAACTACATCATTACATAACTTCCAAACCACTGAGAATCATGGCCCAGCTAAGCTGACATAGAACCTTAACCATCACAGGCCCTTAAAGGTAATTTGATCTGACAAACACAGGAATTCTGTCTGTAGCATCTCCGATATGTGATCTTCCAGTTTTTGCCAGAACACCCTCAGTGATGGGGAACTCATTACCTCAACTTCAGGCCATTCCATCTTTGGACGGTTCTCTCATTGTTAGGAAGCTCTTCCTCAGACTGTACTAAAATTTGTCTCCCTGCAACTTTCTTTCAAGGAGTACCTGTGTGGTGGAAATGATTAAGTGCTCACTATTAACTGAAAAGTTGGCAGTTCAAATCCACCTGGAGACACCTCGTAAGAAAGGCCTGGAGATCTACTTCCAAAAGATCACAACTATTGAAAACCCTGTGGAGCAAGTTCTACTCTGAAATACATGGGGTCTCCTTGAGTGAGAATCGACTCTCGACAGCAACTGGTTTGGTTTGGTTAGCTTACTTTACGGACCTACTTTAGTCCTGTAAAGTTGGAAAAAAAAAAAAAGCTTTATCTCTTTTGTACAGGGTAAAACCAAAAGCCAAGCCCTTTGTCGTCTAGTCAATTCCAACTCATAGTGACCCTATGGGACACAGTAGAACTGCCCATAGTGTTTCCAAGGAGCGGCTAGTGGATTTGAATTCTCTACCTTTTTGTTACCAGTCGAGCTCTGAACCACTGTGCCACCAGGGGTCCTTGTATAGTGTAGCCCTTCACATATTTGAAAATAGCTTTTCTGTCCTCCTTACATCTCTTCTCCTCTTTGGGGGTTACTTTTCCTTCGTTCTTCCATGGTCCTCATTTGTTATAATTTCCGGACTCTCCATCTTCCTGTTTCCACCTCTCTGATGTACTGTAGTTTGTCTGTGTTCATCCTAAAGTGGTGTCAGAACAAAATGCAACACATCACGCATGGTCCAGGGGTGCTGAGAGGAAAACAGTCACCACCTCCTTCACCTCCTTCTTGTGGACTTGACAATTCCTTTGATCTAGCCTAAACTTGCCTTAGATATTTTGAGAGTCACATCACACTGTTGACTCATATTGAGCTAGCAATCAATGTGCAGCTCTTTTAGCGCCATCTTCCCAATTCTGAAGTCGCACAGCTGTGCCCTTGCTTTTTTTGTTTTGGTTTTTGTTTGAGCCTAAGAGCGGGACATCACATTTACTGCTGATAGAGTTTATCTTGTTAAATTCAGTTTCTTGTTCCAACCTCTTACGGTTGACTTGTAATCTTACTTTTTAACTCTATTTAGTGATTCTCTACTTGATTTAGCATCATCTGAAATTTTGATGAGTGTTATAGATTGAATTCTGTTCCCCAAAAATGTGTGTCAGCTTGGCTAGGCCATGATTCCCAGTATTGTTTGGTTGTCCACCATTTTGTGATCTGATGTGATTAGGCTATGCGTTGTAAATCCTAACCTCTATGACGCTAATGGGAGCCTTGGTGGCACAGTGGCTAAGAGCTCAGCTGCTAACCAAACAGTCGGCAGTTCCAATCCACCAGCCACTCCTTGGAAACCCCATCTGGAGCAGTTCTACTCTGTCCTATAGGGTCACTATGAGTTGGAATCAACTGGACTGCAGAGGGTTTGGTTTGGGTTTTTTTATGATGTTAATAAGGCAGGATTAGAGGCAGTTATGTTAATGAGGCAGGACTCAATCTACAGGATTAGGTTGCAATTTGAGTCAATCTCTCTTGAGATATAAAACAGAGAAGCGAGCAGAGAGGAGAGGGACCTCATACCACCAAGAAAGAATCGCCAGCAGTGTAATGCATTCTTTGGACCTGGCGTCCCTGTGCTGAGAAGCTCCTAGACCAGGGGAAGATTGATGACAAAGACCTTCCTCCAGAGCTGACTGAAAGAGAAATCCCTCCCCTGGAGCTGGCACCCTGAATTCAGACTTCTAGCCTCCTAGACTGTGAGAGAATAAACTTCTGTTTGTTAAAGCCATCCACTTGAGGTATTTCTGTTATAGCAGCACAAGACAGCTAAGACAGTAAGTATGCTATCTGTGCCCCATTCAAGTTGTCATTAATTTTTTTAAGCTGAAGAGGAAATTTCCAAGGGCCTGTCGTTGGGTTTGAGGAGGAAGATGAGGTAAAGCTAGAGTGAGTCCGAGAGAAAGGTTTCTGTTTGGATCGATACCAGTGACAAATGCTGTGCACGTTCTGGGTGAGGGAGTGACTGGGTAACCAGGTAAAGACTCATCCGGCATCATTTCTGCGTCAGAGCCTGCAACCCATGACGAGCAGGAAGACAAACACTGATAGCACATGGTTCACGGATCTGATTGTTTCCTCTCTACCGTCTGCCAACAAGTCAGAGTGTGAACGGATGATGTTATAAAACAAGAGCAAGGCTCGATGTGAGAAGACAAACAGGATTCCCAGACCAGAAAGAAACAGGTGATCGCTGGAAGCAGCAAGCCCTCCAGAAATTAAAAAGGAAGACACTCGTGCAGCAATAACAGAGGAAAAGTAAACCCAGAGCTTTAGCAAGCTGCATGCAGTTTGAATAAATCGTTCTCAGCTTGAACAATCATTCAATCTCTGTCATTCCTCCGAGGTCACATCTGAAAGCCCACAGAATCCAACAGAGGCCACTTCATCGGCGTTCACAGCAGGGGGGCTCAGTTTATCCCAAAGGATGTTGGAAATCAATTTAATGTCACAATCTTGCTACCACCGGCCCTTTAAAGAACCCAGCCCACTCGCGCCATATGCCACAGGGAGTATATTTTTAACCCGCTTTCTAATATGCTTCCAAATTACTCTCCTCCTTGCTCATTTTGACCCACTCTTTTTACCCTCTAGATAATCCCACCCCCCTTCCCCACGTCCCAGCAGGAGTCTGGGAGGCTGCAGTGTTTCGGGCACTGGGTTGGATACAGCTGCAAGGACAAGGTAGATTTTGGTTCCTGAGGGGGTAATTCTTGGTGGTGAGCCCTGTGGGATTTCCCAGACAGTCATGAAACAGAAATGGAACCAGGCTGCCAAGTCCAGGTAGGACAAGCCAGGAGAGGGCTGGGACCAAGTGAGAGCCAACATCTGAGCTGGAACAGGGCAGGAGACGCTGAGCGCGTGAACATGCACTGCTTTGTACGTGATCTCCGTGGCCTCCCTGGATGCACAAGCGGTTTGTGTTCGACTACTAACCTAGAGGTCGGCGGTTTGAACTCACCCAGCAGTGGACATGGAAGAAAGTCCTGGTGATCTGCTTCCATAAAGATTACAGCCAAGGAAACCCTATGGAGCACAGTTCTATTCGGCAACACGTGGGGTCGCTGTGCGTCGGAATCAGCTTGGTGGCGTTGGGTTTGGTTTTCTTTTTTTTTTTTTTGGTGGTCACAGGCAGAAGCATGCCCCTAAGGGCCCAGGCCAGCAGAGAGCAGTCCCAGCGCTGTGACTCGCTGTCTCCACACTCCAGCCCTGATGCCCCTCAGACTCTCTCCTGCTCCAATAATCCACTGGGACCTACCTCGTTAGTTTGCTGAATGCCATGCACGCTCCTCACTCTCAGCTTAGCACATCCCCTCCGCTCCTGCCACCTGCCTCAGCCTGTCAAAGCCTCACTAGCTGGACCACCTCCCCTGGCCTCCTTGCCTGGCCTAGGGGACTGGACACTTCCTCGGCGCCTGGCACTGTGCCCAGTAGATCTCAGACAAATAGGAGGAGGCCAACCTCAACAAGATAGAAAACCGCTTATCTGCACAGACCCAGCATTTCCATTAATTTAGCAAATTGAGACCCTTGTTCAGTTAAGCCCTTAAAAAGAAGATGAAAGTGAATGAAATCTGTTCTCTTGAGTCATGTGCATTAAAGGAACAGACCAACCAACCAGCCCCTGAAGTTTGCCTTGATTGAACGTTTCACTTTGCGTTGTACCTTTAGGTCACACCAGTCCAGTCTCTGGCAGCCCACAGGTGAGTGTTAAAGGCCATGCTGTTGTTGGTGTTGTGTGCCGTTGAGTCACTCCTGGCTCATAATGAGCCCATAGGACAGAGTAGATCTGCCCCATAGGGTTTCCAAGGGGTGGCTAGTGGATTTGAACTGCCGACCTTTTGGTTAGCAGCCTGAGCTCTTAACTACTTTGCCACGAGGGCTCCGTTAAAGGCCATAGGCCTTATTTTTCTAGTATTAAGTAAATTCTTATTTGCCTGTGATCTGATTCTT
Organism: Trichechus manatus latirostris; assembly: GCF_000243295.1. Lineage (NCBI taxonomy): Eukaryota > Metazoa > Chordata > Mammalia > Sirenia > Trichechidae > Trichechus > Trichechus manatus. Next base: position 6,226,505 of record NW_004444028.1, on the reverse strand, counting down.
TCCGGTCCAGGCTTGTGGGCCTGTGTTAATTTATAGGGTCGAGTTATATATGTTGGATTATAACCTAGTCTAGAGTCCCTGAGTGGTACAAACGGTTTGCACATGACTACAAACCTAAAGGCTGATCGTTTGAACCCACCCAGCAGTACCGTGGAAGAAAATGCTTGGCAATCTATTTCTATTAGGACGACAGCCAAGAAAACCCTATGGGGCAGTTCCGCTCTGTAACACATGGGGACCCCATAAATTAAAATCACCTCCTAACAGCAACCTATTCTAGTCTGTCAATTTCCTATCCATGTCCCCTTCCAGACTATCCCTAATTCAAAACGAATGAAATCCTAAACTCAGGGGTGGGAGGAAGGGGTTGAGAGTGGGACTTGATAACAACTAAAGGATTATGTCTTTCTCTTTTACCCACTGTACTAGACCCAGGAGGTAGAAGAAAGTAGGCTCCCCACTCCCAGCTCTCAGCTGGGGAAGGAGAGAAGAATGGGAAAATAACACAGACAAAACATCAGCTCCACCCAAATGACTCAAACGAGTTATTTCCTGAAACTCAAGGCCTGGGCATAGAAGAGAACGTCCAGCAGCAGCCCGCGCTCCAGTAGGAGATGCATAAATTCCAGGGAGACTCTGACCATTCCTTTCTGCACTTTGGCTGTGTTTCCTTCTTCGCTGAGGGTCCCCATTTGTCAAAGCAGAAGGGAACGGCATCAGTCAGTTTTGAATCAGACAAAACAAAAATAAGTGGACAGCCTTCCTCAGAAAGGGAGAAGCAGTGGTGGGGATTTTCTTTTGACCACCCCTGACTTATCAGGCAGTACGAAGAGTGTTAGAGGAGGGTGGCCGGGATCCCAAAGTAGATAAAGAGGGAGCAACAATGTGAACACTGAGAGGGCAGGGGATTGGGTAGGGATCCAAGGGTTTGGATTCCACCGCATGGTTCTCTCTCTCCCTCTGCAGGTGAGAAGAGACATATGGAGAGACAAGCAGAGTGGCCTAGACACACACAGGGGTGTGTGTGTGTGTGTGTGTGTATGTACATACATGTACTTGCTAACATAGGTAACAGGCATGAGCAAAGTTAACCAAGACAGAAAGGAATCCAGGATAAGAAAAGAAAAGGTGGCTGCAGTTGAAGAAGAAAATCCTCAGGGCAACAATAGTGATAAGAATAACCATTAAGGATAGGAATGATAATAAGGACCAAATGCTGCATTCACCCATTCGATATGTGTTTATTGACTGTTACGGTGGTCTGGGCATGTCTGAGGCTCTGAGGATATGTCAGTAAGCTAAACAAAACCCCTGCCTTCATAGAACTAAGAAACACTGGTGGTGCAGTGGTTAAGAGCTGTTCAAATCCACCAGCTGTTCCTTGGAAACCCTATGGGGCAGTTCTACCCTGTCCTATAGGGTCGCTATGAGTTGGAATTGACTAGATGGCAATGGGATTTTTTTTTTATAGAACTTATGTTCTAATGTAATATATGTAAGCTTATGTCCTAGTGTAATATATTTCAGGTCCCTTAGATACGTTAGGGAGCCCTGGTGGCACAGTGGTTAAAGTGCTTGGCTGCTATTCAAGAGGCTGGCGTATGAATCCACCAGCCACTCCTTGGAAACCCTACAGGGCAGTTCTACTCTGTTCTATAGGGTTGCTACAAGTCAGAATCGACTCGTCGGCAATGACTTCGTGGGTTTTTTGGTATAGACATGGAGTCCCTGGTAGTGGTTAACATGCTCAGCTGCTAACCGAAAGGTTAGAGGTTCAAGACTACCCAGAGGTGCCTGGGAAGAAAGGCCTGGCAATCTACTTCTGAAAAACCAGCTATTGAAAATCCTGTTGAACACAGCTCTACTCAGACACACATGGGGTCATCATGAGTTGGAATCGACTCAGTGACAACTGGTTTATATACATCATCTCATTTATCAACCCTATGAAGTGGTTACCATCATCCCCATTCCATAATCGAGGTACAAAGAAGGCTTTATAATTTGGCCAGGTCTCACAGACACAGTGTAGTGGAGCCAAGATTTGAACTCAGGTTGGTGTGATTCCAGAACCCATGCTTTTGACCCAACCACTAGAAAGCCACTAGGAAGCAGGAGCAGACTGAAGGAGCTGACTCAGGTGTTTAGAGGGTGGATACTCTAACAAGACCCCAGAGGGATCGCTAGAGCAGGGATGTCTCTAGGACTAGGCCATCCTTGGGCTCAGGGCCCAAGTATGATGGCGCCCCCCAGCGGTAGGGGGAAATATGTGTCTTTCTCTCTCCTCGCGTTTTTTTTCATGTCCCAGACTAAAGCCCTGCTGGCCTGCCCTAGTTATCAGAACTCATTAGACAGGCCATTTCTCCCCTCTCCACCTCAGTCTACTCATTTGTAAAATAAGGGGATTGGATTAGTTCATCTCTGAAATCCCTTCCAGCTCTAGGAGTTCTAGGATTGGGGAAAAATTCTATTTTGGCATTCCCCCCACCCCCGGCCCCCAAGTACTTCTTCTGGAGAGAATCAGAAGCTCAGTAGATGTTCAAAAAGAGATTCTCACCCAGAGTACAGTGTTTCCCAGGCAGGGTTCCAAAGATTTTTTTCCGAGGACTCTCAAGTTTTCTATGAGAATGCTTTTTGTGAGACATTGCCTCTGAGCTCCCAAATTCCATGAGAATCCCAGCATTGTCCTCTGACCAGCAAAGGAGGCAGGAGTGGGACAGTGAGTGGAGAGGAGAGCCCGCTGAGGGGGCTCAGCATCAAGTCTCAGCTAGTCCAGGCAGTTGCCTTTCTTCCTGGAGAAATAGGCTGCTGCAGGTTCAGGATTGTTCTAGAAAAAGCCTGAGGCAAGGACAGGTGCAAGTCATGGGGTCCGGTCTGGTGCTGTTGTTGTTGTGCCGTGGAGTAGGTTCCAACTCACAGTGACCCTAGAAGACAGAGTCGAACCACCCCATAGGGTTTCCAAGGAGAGGCTGGTGGATTCGAACTGCTGACCTTTTTGTTAGCAGCCGAGCTCTTAACCACTGCACCACCAGTGAATGTTCCAGGGAGGAAGGAAGTTTCGCCAAACGGTAGCATGTGACGGACAAGGTGAGAGCAGACCCAGCTTCTCACCTTAACCCTGACCTGCCCCATCTGATGGCCGCCTGACCAGTCAGCTGCTCTAATGTGAGCTTTGTCAACAGAAGTGAGGCGTCCACCTGATGCCATCTTGCCCAGAGGTTCAGTGCAACCTGGGCCCCCCGATAAGCTTAGGCAACTTATTAAATTACGCAGGAAAAATCGAGATGGAATATTAATTCTGCACACCTCCCCTCTCTTCCTGGGGAACCTGCCTTCCTGGGTTTCGGCTTTCAAACGCTGAAATAGATATGGAGATTTCACACCTAATTAAAGGAGAAGGGTGCTCGCTTCAAGTCCTTTCAAAACGTTTTTCGTCCTGAGCTTAGTGGAGTCAGAGGACACCCAGTTCTTATCTAGTACGAAAGGTGTTAACTTGGAGGCTCTGGTCAGCTTGAGACATCAGACTCAGAAACAAAGAGAATTAATTTTGGAGGCCCCCTCAGATGGCCCCTCCCCCTCCAGCCTGTAAATTGAGAGTGTGTGTATTGACTTGCCAGGAATGACAACATTAGATCTGAGAGGTCACCTGCCATGCAGAACACCAGGTGCCAGAACTCAACCAGCAGGACAGGATTATCTTATCTGCCTGCCTGATAGACTCATGAAAGCCTGGCCGTAAGGAACAGATATTTGTTTATAAGCCCGGCACCTTTCAGTGCCTAACAGATTAGGCACAGAACGTGAGCAAAGGTAGAGGCGTGAGCTAGCAACTGACTTTCGACACTGGAGCCTGTTTCCTGCTGGAAGCTTCCTGGGCTCACTCCGTCCCGTCGCTAAGAATACACGTTAAATGTCAACCGTTAATGAGGTATTCTCACGTCTATCACCTCACAGCGCCCTCACGACAGTCTAGTCTCCTAAGGAGAGAGCTATGATTATCCCCATTTCACAGTTGAGAAGACTGAGGTCCAGAGAGGTTAAGTGACTTGCCAGCTCACACAGCTAGGAAGTGGGACTTGAACTCAAGTCTTCTGATTCCAGAACCTGCGTCCTTTCCACATGCCAGTGATGGCCCTGGCTGGTTCTCACGTGGCTATCCTTAAAATCAACAGCCCCCCCAAAAGGCCCCCACTCACCTTGTCCCCCAATCATGGGTCCTGCACACTTGGCAGATGAGGCAGAGGCAGGCCAGTATCTCAAGAGAAGGTCAAAAGAGACAGTGACCCCGTGGGTACGGTTGAGGGCAGCTGTAAAATAGTCTTGCCCTAAAACGCATCCCTCATGATCTTTCCTGGGGCTTGGAATTCCTTCCTGTGGGTCCCGAGGTCTTCTCCGTTTAAGCGATTAAATGCAAATGCACTTGCAGGAGAGGCCCTCGGAACAGAGGGAACAGAGCGGGGCTCACTATCAGCTAGTCCTCTAGTGAGGTGTTCAGAGGGGGGTAAGGTCCCTAGATGGCACAAATGATTGTGTTTGGCTGCTAACCTAAAGGTTGGTGGTTTGAACCCACCCAGCAGTACCACGGACGGACGAGAAAAGGCCTGGCAATCTGCTTCTGTGAAGATTACAGCCAAGAAAAGCCTACAGAGCAGTTCTACCCTGTAACTCATTGGGTCACCAGGAAGGGGAATCGACTCAAGGGCTACTAACTACAGAGAGCAGGCGGGTGGGACCTGGAGAAAGCCCCTCCCCCAGGCGGTCAGGTTTTCTCCTGCACCAAGGAGAGGCTGGACTAGATAGATGATTTAGGGCTCCCTCTTGCTCTGATGGAGCCCCGGTGGTGCCGTGGTGAAGAGCCCGGCTGCTAACTAAAAGCGTGGCAGTTCAAGTCCACCAACGGCCCCTCGGAAACCCTACGGGACAATTTTCTGTCATACAGGGTCACTAGGAGTCGGAATTGACTTGACGGAAATGGGTTTGGTTTTTTGTTTTTCTTGCTCTGACTTCTCAGGCAAAATCTCTTGGGAGGAGGAACGCCTAAGCTTTGCTCTTCTCTTCCAACCTTTAGGGACGAGTGTACAAGTGCTCTGGTTGAAGCGGCTTCTAAGCTGAGGAGAGGAGGTGAGTAGCTGGAGTCTGGAGGCCGCTCATGAAGAGGCCTGGAGGGAGCCGGAACATGACTGAGGAACCGGGCAGTTCAGTGCCAAGAGCTTAAGTTACAAGCGGATAAGAGGTGAGGCCCGAGAGATAAGCCGCAGCCGGATCACAAAGGGCCTTGTAAGACCGTGTCAAGGAGCTTGGGCTTTATCCTACGAGCAATAGGGAAGCAGAGGAGATTTAAAGTAGGAAAGGTACATGGCAATATTTGTGTTTTACAGTGTTCCCTTGGTGGAAGTGTGGAGAATAGATGGGGGGAGGGGGAGCAGGAGAAGGGGGTGGGCGAAGCGAGGCAGTGGGAGAGACTCCAGGAAGGCTTGCTCCTGCTTCCCACCCCTTTTCCTTTGGCCTAGGTTGGCCTGGTTTTGATATATTTGCAGGAGGAATAATAATGGCTACCATGTACAGATGCTTACTCTGTGCCAGGCGCTGTGCCAGGTGCTTTGCTTGCTTTACCTCACTGAAGCCTCATAATAGCAGAGGTGGTTCAGTCGTAGAATTCTTGCCTTCCACGTGGGAGACCCAGGTTCGATCCTCGACCAGTGCAACTCTTGCACAGCCACCGCCCGTCCGCGAGTGGGGCTTTTTTTGCTATGATGCAAAAGAACAGATTTCAGCGGAACTTCCAGACTAAGATTGGCTAGGAAGAAAGTCCTGGTGATCTACTTCCAAAAACCAGCCAGTGGAAACACTGTGGATCACAAGGGTCTGATCCTGTTATGCATGGGGTTTCCATGAGTTGGGGACCAACTAGATGGCGTCTAAAAACAATAGCTTTATAAGCTAGGAACTATTATCACCCACATTTGGCAGATAAAAAACCGAGGCTCAGAGAGGCCAGGCGTCTGGTCCTAGGTCACACAGCCGGTAAGCGGCAGCTCCAAGCCCCAGGCAGCAGCGTGTCTCATTCCAGAGCCCCTGCTTGTCACCACGGGGTGCCTTGCCTCTTGAGATGGCCATCACTGGACAGTTAGCTTGTCCTCTCTGGAGGCAGGATGGAGCCCTATTGGCTAGCTTCCTGCAACAGCAGAGAATTAAAGCTGTCACACTTGCCACAGATGTGCCTTTGCTGTGGATCCCCTTCTAACGGCATGCTGGGTCTGGAGAGGGTATTGGGCCTCTGGGAGTGTCTGCACTGCACAGCTTGTCCACCCTCCTCCTAAACAAACAGGTTCTGTTGATTCAATTCCAATGCACGGCGACCCCACGTGTTTGCAGAGTAGAACTACCCCATAGGGTTTTCATGGCTGTGACTTTTGATTGCCAGGCCTTTCTTCCGAGTGCCTCTGGGTGAGCTCAAACAGCCTACCTTTCAATTGGTAGCTGAACATTTAACAATTTGTACCATCCTGGCAGAGGAGAGATGGAGATGGAGAGGTGGAGCCAGGCCTGGGGCAGGGTCTCCTTCTAGTGGCTCTGCTCCACACTCTTCTCCAACATAAAGGCCTCGGCGGGCAGGCAGAGCCCTGAAGCAGAGCCTGGAATCGAAGACGGAGAAAGACCGCTACCCTTTCACGTCCTGTCTTAACTGAGGACGAGCAGCTGCCTCGTCTGCGCCAGGGGGCCTGGAAGGTACCCCGGGGTGGTTGGAGCAGGCGCAGTGTTCCCTGACTCCAGGGTGGAGAAGAAGGGCAAAGTCTCGTCTCTGATCCCGAAAGTCACTACCTGACTGCTGTCGAGTCGATTCCGACTCACAGCGAACCCACAGGGCTTCCAAGACTGTAAATCTTTACGGAAGCACACTGCCACATCTTTCTCCCGCAGAGCGGCCGTTGGTTTCGAGCTGCTGACCTTTCAGTCATCAGTCAATCAATGGCTTTAACAACTGCGCCCCGAGGGCACCTCCCCAAAGTCATGGATGGCCTCAAATGAAGCGCTGAAATTCACCCGTCTGAAGCCAGGGGTAGGGAACGGGGAGCTTACTTTGCTGAGAGTCAGAAGTCTGGGCTTCAGATCTGGACACCACCCTCCAGGGCTGGGTGATCTGGGAAAAGTTCCTCTCCCTCTCCCCGGGTCCTAAGCCCTCCTTCCCCCAGCTCTGGGTCTGTCTCTCCAAGGTCTGGGTGAGACTGCGGTCCAGGCTGGCTGGCTTCACCGCCCTCTCCAACCATCCGCGCCCATTCTCTCTCAGGGCCGCTCTGGAGCCAGACTGGACGGCAGGTGCCCCTTGAGCCTTCACCACCTGAGGCTGACAGCACCCAACCCCTCCTGGCCACACCCACCCCCACTTCCTCACCCCAGCAGGAGACTAGCTAGTCTGGGTTTGCTCTGTCAGTTGGACGACAGGCCTGCTTACACAGACAGCAGAGCACTTTTTTTGCATCATTTTGCATTACCTGGCTCCCGGCCTCCAGCTCGACATGCAGATTTATGTAAAAGAGACCCGCCATGCAAATAAGGCAGGCCTGCCACTTGTTTTAGTAACGGGCAGGGATGCAGCCCTGGATCCTCCAAGCCCAGCTGTTGTTTCCAAGAACCAGCAGGTCTCACAGGCCGAGGAGGAGCCAGGGGGGCCATCCCTCTCCTGGGGGTCCCCCCGCCTCTGCTCTGTTCAGAGCCGAGGCCAGGTGAGCAATACACTTGACAGTGAGGTTAGAAACAAAGAAGGAGGCTGGAAGCATTCCTTCCCCAAGGAGAGTTTCTGGCTGGGTTACTTGTAGAGAGAGAGACACAGCCGGACGGAGAGATGAAGTCAAACACAACAAAACAGAGAAAGAGGCAGAACGAGAGAGAGAAGGAGAGATGATTCAGAGGGAGACAGACGGACAGACGGAACGGGGCAGAGAGTCAGAAAGAGTGAAGAGCGAAGAGAGCGGAGAGATGCACAGACAAGGAGAGAGGGAAAGAGAGATGAGGAGCCCCCTGGGGGGACCCTGATGGAGGGGGCGGAGGCCTAGAAAGGAACAGATTTCTGAAGAAATCGCGCAGGAAGGCAGTAAAGGTACAGCAACAGCCTCGCTGGGGAGGGAGATCCAGGGAGGGGCTTGTGACGATGACAATGACAGCTTGATGCTGGAGAGTTGGGAAAAAGGAGTCACCACCGGAAGTGACGAGGAGAGATCTTCAGGGAGAGACTTCAGAAGTCCTGGCAGCGCTCAGCTGCTTCAGGCAGGCAGCAACACCGCCCACCTCTTAAACCCTTGATTTCTACCCGTCTTCTAAATTTATACACCCACATGTATAGATACACACACGTCACAGGACCAAGCACGCACATGTCCGGGTAGAGGAAAGCATTCGAGAGCCATCAGGCCGAAAGCGAGCTCGAGGGTTACCTGGTACCAGCCTGTCCACAGGTGGAGTGGCACCCTGCACCACCCTCTAACAGAAAGAAAGCCCCCCAAAACCAAACCCATTGCCGTTGAGTTGATTCCAACTCATGGCAACCCCATGTGCTACAGAGTAGAACTGCTCCGTAGGGTTTTCTTGGCTGTAATCTTTATGGAAGCAGATCGTCAGGCCTGTCTTCCTGGCCCAGCTGGCTAGGCTCAAAACACCAACCTTTAGGTCAGTAGTGGAGTGCAAACCATTGGCACCACCTAGGGACCTCTCTGGGAGTCCCCGGGTAGCACAAACAGTTAAGCACTCGACTACTAGCCAAAAGGTCAGCAGTGTGAACCCGCCTCCCCCAGAGGCAACTTGGAAGACGGGCCTGGTTATCTACTTCTGAAAGGTCCCAGCCTTGAGAACCCTATGGAGCAGTTCTACTCTGCACGCGTGGAGTCGCCATGAGTTGGATTCAACTTGACGGCACCTAACAACAACAAGAGATCTGTCTAACAGAGAAGGCCCATCTCCATTTCTGAGGGCCCAGAGGAGCACCCAGACCTGCTCCTAGTGGCTGGCCCGTCTTAGCAGCCAGCGTCCCCTGGTGCCAGGATGTTCCTTCCACACCTGGCTGAGCCAGGCTCCCTACGCTCGGCCCTGTGGGAACAGAGAGGACAAGAGAGCCCTTTGAATGTGTTCGACTTGAGCGTGAAAGCAAGCAAGCCAACAAGCCGAAAAGGAAAGGAAAAACTTCTTTTAGTTCCAATAGCCTCTTTTGTAGGGAGATTGACTTTCCGTGAGTAAGGCCATCAGGTGTAGGTCCTGGGTAGGTTGTCTTCGAGTGCACTGGGAGAGGGCTGGGAAGAGTTCCCAGTGGCTTTCGGAGAACTTTCCATTTCCCCCACACAAGAGCTCCAAACCAAAACCCAAACCCACTGCCGTGGAGTAGGTTCCAACTCATAGTGAGGTGAGTTTGAATCGCCAACCTTTTGGCTAGCAGTTGAGCGCTTAACTGTTTGCTCTACCCGGGGACTCCGATTAACTTCACGCACATGTGAAACTATAGGTGCAGATCCTTCTCTGCACTTTTCACCATCTTACCCACTCCTAGCAACCCTATAGGACAGAGTAGAACTGCGCCATAGGGTTTCCAAGGAGTGGCTGGTGGATTCGAACTGCTGACCTTTCAGTTAGCAGCCTGAACTCTTAACCACTGCGCCAGCAGGGCTCCACTAATACCTGCCAGTGTCTCAGTAGATAAAGCCAGCAGCTCAGGCCAGTGAAGGTGTGCCACGTGAGGAACAGGATTTCAGCTGGCAGAGTTCTGCTTGAAGATGTGGTCTCCAGGAACCCAAGTCATCTCTGGGGAAAGCTGCCTCACCCCTTCCCCATGTTTAGAGGTAAGGGTCAGCTCTGCAGACTCTGTAGACTCACATTACTGCCTGAGGCTGACTCAGCAGATGCTGTTGCTGGTCCACTTGTCTCAGCCAGGGGTTGTCTGGCCAGTGACCCAGTCCTTTGGGTCACTCTGGCCACCTCAGTGTCACCTTGATGTTAACTTCTAGTCCAGTGGTTCTTAACTTCTTAAGCTCAGACACCCTTTTGAGAATACAGTTAAGGTCATGGAGGTTCTCCTCGTAAAAATGCCAAATCTACAAGATTTTGCACACAATCTCAAGGGATTCACGGACTCCCAGAAGCCCTCAGTCTAACACAGACTAAAGAGTCCTCCCAACATCTTCAGTCCCTAGAAAATCAGGTCCAAGGCGGGAGGCCCCAGGACCCCATCATCTCAATCTTAGAGGGAAAATGCTCTTGTAAGCATCGTTGCCTTGATAAGGGGACATTATAGGAAATTTCCAACAGAATGTCTTCTCTCTTCCTCCCTTCCTTCCTTTCCTTTCCTTTCTTCCTTCCTTCCTTCCTCTCTCCCTCCCTCATTCCTTTCTTTCCTTCCTTCCTTTTCTGTCTAGGAGATTCCTTTCTAAGAAACTCTGTTCTCCACACAGAAAGTTAGATGTCTAAGCTACACTACCCCCTAGCTACATATCAAGACAAGCTCAAATGACACGTAATCCAAAGCTCATTTATATTTCCCCTTGGAGTCTCTCTCTCTGTGTCTCTCTCCCCAGTACTTCCCCTCCCACTTAGTCCCTGAAGCTCATCCTGTTTTGCTCTATCTCAAGCCAGGGCCCAGCTGAGCACCAGGTCCTGAGGTGACACCAGAAGATGAACAGAGGGGATGATATATCCCCAGGGAGTTGAAAGTTGGCAAGTCTCATCCCCTCCATCAACAAGGGGAGACCATGGATGGCCACGTTCTCAGAAAAAGGGCCTCAAGGGCACGAGTGAGTGGAAGGAAGAGACAAAGCAGAGGAGAAGCCCGGTGGGGGCGGACAGCAGCCAGACTGAGGATCTCTCTGCAGATTCCAGACGCCGTGGACTGCCCCCTCTACCCCACCCCCACTCCCACCCCACTGCTTTCCCAAAAGCTGGCGATGGAGGAAGCTGTGGACTCCAAGCGCTGGCCTGGCTGCAGTCTCTGGGGTTGGGGGAGGCCAGGGCAGGTTAGGGCCGTGGGAAGCTCTGGGTGGAGGGCCCCAGGACCTGGGGTGGGCCCAGACTCAGAAGAGTGAGAGCAGCCCCCCTCTCCGGAGAGGGGTCTAGCCAGCCCGTGGAGTGGCCCCAGAAGAAGAAAAGTGCCTTTGGACAGAGAAGGCTGCTTATCTCCCCCAGAAATCAGGAAGTTGGAACCCACACAGCTGATTACGGGCCCGAGGAGCAATTTCAGAGTAAAGATGTAAAGAACCAAAGCTGGCTAAGGAGGAGCAGACGGAGAGGGAGTGAGGGGCAGGTGGGAGTCGAGGGGGTTGTCTGCAAGGCCTCTGCACCCTGAACCCCGCTGCGAGTGCAGCCAGGGCAGGGCAGCCTTGCTGACGTGGAGAGGTGGGTGAGGGTTAGGTTGGTCCCCTAGCGGGATTCTGAGGGTGAGGGTTAAAGGCAGAGAGGGAATACCACAGGCGTCTGAAGATCTTGAGTGAGGTCTGAGAGAGGGAGAGAGGAGATAGCAAGAGGCCAGGAACAGAATCCAAGCCAAGATTTTAGGTCCAGGCAGGGCCAGTTTTAGGGGGCTCTGTGGAGTGGGGCTTGGTCGTATCAACCATCCCTCTTCCCCAGGCCTGGAAACTCCAGCCCCAAACCTTCTGGTGAAGCAGAGAAAGGGCAAGAAGTGGATATGGTGACAGTGTCATGGAGGCCATCTGGGGCTAAGGGCCGGGACAGGCGCTATTGTCTCAGGAGACCCAAAGGACACTGTCAGTCCCGGGGACAGCCTTGGCCTGTTCAGGTCTAGAAGGGGCAGTCAGGGCCGGAGGGCAGCTGGGGCTCAGGGGGAGACTCTGGAGATCATCTGCTCTGCTCTCTTCTCTAGGTGGGCAAGCGTGTGCACACACACACTCACACACACGTTCACACACTCACACAACACACTCACACACACATTCACACACACACGCACACACATACAAACACATTCACACACATGCACACATTCACACGCTCACACACACACGCATGCACACACTCAGCCATGCTTGCTTGCTCTCATATTCTCTCACACACATGCACACACACACACTCAAACACATTCACACACACGCACACTTCACACACTCACATGCTCACACACACTCACAAACACATTCACACACTCATACACACCCACACATGCACACACATACACTCAGCCCTACTTGCTTGCTCTCAAATTCTCTGTCTCTCTCTGTCTCTCACACACACACACACACACACACACACACACACTTAAACATACATTTAAATAACTTGCAGACGTATATTAGCAAAACATTCCATCTGGGCTGGGATTTCTCTCATTGCTTTGAATTCCCCTGGGTCTTAACCTGGAAAAAAAAAATAGGAAGAGGCAAAGATTTGACTAATGTTGGGTTAAGGTTTTTTTCTTACCCCTTTCTTTCTTGGTTACTGACTGCCAAGAATTCACTTTTGTAAAAGGAAAAGAATTAACTGTGTTGATTAAGAGGCAAACTCCCTGGAAATGTTCTCTCTTAACCCTTTGGTGCCCTCTCAGCCAGAGATGCTGTGGCTCTCTGGTGTGGGGCTTGAGGTCCCTGAGCTGGGGCCCCTGAACCTCACAAGGGGCTGCTTGTCCCAAAAGGAACATAGGGAACAGACGCAAGCTGTGCCCTTCTGACGTGCAAGCATGTCTACGTGCAGATGCGTGGGTAAGTGGTGTATGTGTGAACACTTGTGAATGCGTGGGTACCGTGAGCTAGCGTGAGGGAGAAGTGTGTATCTGTGGGTGTGTGGTGACTACATCTGAGCAGAGGTGGGGTGTTCTGGGAGTCCCTGTGGCCCCTGGCTGCACAGCAAAGCTCCAGGAACATGAGGGAATCTTCACCTCGACCAAATTAGTGGGAGCTACTTTTGAAAAATCAACCATTAGAAACCAATGGAGCACCGTTCTACTCTGAAGCACATGGGTCGCCATGAGTCGGAGTTGACTCCATGGTAACTGGTTTTGATCTGGCAGGAACAGGGGCCAAGGGGACTTAGCCAGAGGCAGGTAGGTAGAGGAGCTGGGGGGTGGGGAGACTTTAGCCAAGGAAGCAGGTTCTTCCCTGCTCTCTGGGAGCTGTTCCCCACGTGTACAAACTGACCCAGCCCAAAGCCAATCCTGGACATCCATCAGTGTCCTTGCATGGGGAGCAAAGGAACGGGAAACTTCTTCCTTTTTCCTGTTCCACCTCAGTGACCACAAAGGGTCTCTCCTCCCCTTTTCTTTCCAGAGCTTACCCTTCTCTCAGGGAGGCAGAGCCTGGACTGCAAGCTTCCCCAGCCAGGACAGGTTTAGCATCAGATGGGCTGTTGCCTCTGGGGAGAGGTGTCTCTGGGGCTGGGGCCAAGGGGTCTGACCTGGGAAGAGGTGTCGGGGGAAGACAGAGAAGAGAGGCTGCTGGAGGCTCTGATCCTCCTGCATGTGCATCCAGCCATACAGAATGACCCTTAGGTCCCTGAACCCTACACACTCCTCATTCCTCCTGGTCTCTGCACACACTGGTCCTTTCCACCTGGAGGGACCTCCTGACCCCATTTTGTTTAGCCAATCCCTGCTTACCATTCAAGGAGCCTGGACAGTACAAGGGGTTTGTGATCAGCAGCTAACCGAAAGGTTGGAAGTTCGCACTCACCCAGAGGTTCAGCAGAAGAAAAGGCCTAGCAACCGACTTCCATAAAGATTACAGCCAAGAAAACCCTATGGAGCAGTTCTCCTCTGCACACACGGGGTCACCATGAGTCGGGGGCCAACTCAAAGGCAGGTAACAACAACAAGCTTGCCCTTCAAGTCTCAGCCGTCACGGCCCCCAGAATGTCTTCCTTGTCCCTCGTAAAGCTGATGTCACTATGCCCCTTCCTGGACTACAGCACCCTGGGCATGTGGCCACTTCCCACGTGGTGGAGTCTTTACGTTCTCTTGTCTGGCTTCCCCACTGGACCGTGTACTCCTTGAGGATAGAAACAAAAACAAAAACAAAACAAAAAAACCCAAACCCATTGCCATCAGTCCAATGCCGACTCATAGCAACCCTACAGGACAGAGTAGGAAGAACTCTCCTCACAGGGTTTCCAAGAAGCAGCTGGTAGATTTGAACTGTCAACCTTTTGGTAAGCAGCCAAGCTCTTAACTACTGTGCCATCAGGGCTCCTTGAGGATATAAGACAAAAAAAAACCCACTGCCGCCAAGTCGATTCTGACTCAACAGCAACTCTATAGGACAGAGTAGAACTGCCCCATAGGGTTTCCAAGGAGCAGCTGGTAGATTTGAACTGTCGACCTTTTGGTTAGCAGCCAAGCTGTTAAGCAGTGCACCACCAGGGCTCCTTGAGGGGATAGGCAGTCTTAGTCATCCTGAATCCCCCGTGCCTAGTCCAGGGACACAGCATGGGCACGTAAGTGCAGGCTGAGTTCAACCACAGGCCGTCGACTGCCAAAATAGAGTTAGTCATTCCCTGCGCTGTGATCCAGGGTCTTGTATACACGCCCCCACTACGACATGTAACGCAAGAGCCTATGATTATCTGCACATATATTTGACCCTATCGGTTTTCTGCGAGTGCCTCAGGGCAATGAATCAGTCTTTGTCACAGGGCCTAGCACAGCATCAGGCAAATAGTAAATGCCTAATAAATGTTGAGTGAATGGAAGAATTACCACCACATGGTAAACAGCCAAGAAGGTACATAGGGTAAGCTAATTACAGCTGTAAAACTGATCAGGGCTGGAGTTCAGAGAGCAGACCGTGCTGTCAGAGCCCGGGGGAGAGGAGAGAGAATAGAAACACTTACTGAGCGCCTACTGCATACCGGCACTTCGCCAGCCCTGCTGTAGGCATCGAGCTGGTTATTTCACAATATCCTCACCTTTCCCCTGTGAGGGAGGGGTACTTCTCTCATTGTGCATATAAGGAAACTGAGACTAAGAGAGGTTAACTAATTTGCCCAAAGTCACACAGTTGGTATATGGTTAAGCTGAGATTCAAACCTAGGTCTGTCTGACATCAGATCTGACGCTTCTCTCACTGTGCCATGTTACACACACACACACACACACACACACACACACACAACCAAAAAACCCAAATCAGTTCCCTCCAAGTTAATTCTGACTCATGGCTACCCCATGTGTACGGCGTAGAACTGCTCTATAGGGTTTTCATGACTGTGACTTTTCATAAGCAGATTGCCAGGCCTTTCTTCCGAGGTGCCTCTGGGTGAGTTCAAACCGCCAACCTTTTGGTTAGCAACCAAGCGCTTAACCATCTGTGCCACGAGGGACTCCCATGTTTCACATAGGATGTGAGTTTTGAGAGAGTTTTGGAAGATGAGTGGGACCAGGCTTTGAAGAGAAGGATCTCAAAGTAGGCAGATGGAGAGAAGTGAGGGTTCCCGAGCAGGATCAGTTGCTGGCTCTCTGGGTCCGTGAGCTAAGCTACTCTGTGACCAGAAAGCAAGGAGAAATCAACATGACAAGAGACAATAGAACAGTGGAGGAAGGCAGCCGAGCAGAGAGCAGCCAAGGAGCCTTCTCAAAGATGGATGGTAAGCCCAGTCTTGAAAGGCAATGGGTGAGATTTTCAAAAAGAGCCAGCACTTACAGAGTGCTTACGGCAAAGACTGGGTTAAGATACTGAGTTCTCACAAGGCTATGAGGTAGGCCCTACCATTAACCCCAAATGCAGAGGGGAGATGGAGGCCCAGAAAGGTTAAATAAATTGTCTAAGGTCATACGCCTGGTTCTTGGTAGACCTGGGATTTGAACCCAGACAGTCTGGTTGCAGAGCCTGTGCTTACACCAAGGAGGGAAATCATGACCACGGAAGGCACCCAACATGGAGAAGTCAACATAAGTCAGACTGGCAGGCTCAAGTCTGAGAGTGTGATCTGGGTCTTGTTGGAGGCAGAGAGAGAGAGATTATGGATAGATAGATAGATAGATAGATGGGTGGATGGATGGATGGATGGATGGATAGATAGATAGATGGGTAGATGGATGGACGGACGGATGGATGGATGGATGGATAGATAGCTGCCATTGAGTTGGTTCCAACTCTTGGTTAGCTTATGTTCAACAGCACGAAACACGTCCTATCCTGTGTCATCTTCACGATCACCAGCATGTTCAGGTCCATCGTTGCAGTTGTTGTGCCAAAATGCATCTCACTGAAGGTCTCCCTCACTCTCGCTGGCCCTCTGCTTCACCAAACATGATGTCCTCCTCCAGCGATTGAGCCCTCTTGATGACGTTCCAAAACAAGTGAGTTGGGCAATGTTTTGTTGTGATCCATAAGGTTCTCATTGGCTAATTTTCGGAAGTAGATGGCCAGGCTTTTCTGCCTTAGTCTGGAAGCCCCTCTGAAACCTGTCCACCATGGGTGACCCTGCTGGTATTTGAAATAGCAATGGCATAGCTTCCAGCATCACAGCAACACGCAAGGCACCCCAAGTTAAAGCAAAGACCCAAACACTGGCTGAGGAGTTAGGAAATGATTTGAGAAGGGGAACACTTAAAAGTGAGTGGGACAGGGACACCCCAGGCAGAGGAAGCAGTCCCTGACGGGCTAAGCCTTCTCCATGCACGTGCAGAACGTGTCCTTGCTTCCGGGACTTAGGGTTCACCACTCCCTCAACCCGCCCCTGCCCCATAAGTTGGGTATGGTCTTCTGAAAGAAGCCCCAGAGGGGTATGATCATGTGGGTTATTCCTAGGCTACTTCTGCTCCATCACTCTAACCTACGTCTGCTCCCACCCCAGCTGTGAGCAGGGGATGCAAGCAGAGACAGCAAGCAGGGCCCTGGCCTCTGCACACGTCCCTGCTGGACGCCTGCTGCTCTGGGGGTTGGGGGACAGTCCCTGCCTGGGCTGTCTCCTGTCTGTGCCTCCTCCCTTTCCCTATTTCTGGTAGGGTCCCCCTGAGAAGAGGACTTGCAGCCTCTTGGTAGCTCAGCTCTGACATCTCCCTAATTAGAAGGTGCCTGTCTTCCCAGCCATGCTCCTCTGTGGTTTTGGTGGGTGGGTGTCACTGTCCAGAAAGGCCAAAGACTGTGGAGGAATGTGCTAGCCAAGCTGTGGGCTGATGGGCACATTGTCGTGTTCTCCTGTTTTTTGGAGGGGGGCTTTGTATCAGAGCACCAAGACATACTCCAAACACATGTTCAAGACACACTTTCCTTGAAGCTTTGGGACTTTGGGTCTGGAGGGAACTGTCTTCCTGGGATCCCCCAACTACTTCTCTCATAGCCCCCTTCCAACTATCACCCATCCTCCACCCCAGGCGGGAAATCATCTTAAAGCACACCCTTGAAACATTCCCTCAGAACAGCCCTATATCTTGGTACACCTTGTAGTCACCAAGCATTCTCCCGCCCGCAGCCCACGGGATCCTCCTCACTCCAGCCCTGTAAGGCAGGCAGTTCAGGGGTCATTAGACTCATTCTACAGATGTGGAAAATGGAGAAGCTTAGTGACTTTCGCAAGTCACGTGGTTCATGAGTCACGTGTAATTGTCAGCTTTCTAGGCGATGGGACCAGAAGGTGGCACAGGACGGGGAGGTGGTGGGGTTAGGGTGGACATAGCCAAGGATCTGGAGGAATCAGAGGGATGGGTGATCATAGTTTCTCTGGGCCACAAAGTCCCACCTTGAGTCGCCTGCCTTTCCCTCCTGAGACACCAGCACCTTCCCCGCTGAGCGGCGGTGTCTCATCTTCCTTTGCCACCTCCCCCGGGTATGCTCAGCCAGGACCTCCTTGTGGCTTTTGTGGGCTCTGACTCAAGGCCCGTTTCAGGTAGGCGCTATCTGCAGAGGCTGCCCTGTGAGGGCCACAGCCACACCAGACGGGGCCCTGGGGAGTTATCACTCATAAAAAGGGAACCCTACGAGCAGCATTTAAGCTCCGCAGAGAAAAGAAACGCACGCGTCTGAGCTGTGGCGACAATAGTAACGCCCAGTTACACACCGACACCAACAATTACGCGTTGCATTTCTTCAGTATCTGCCTCCAAAAAGCTTTAAGCAATTTCAGGTTTACTGGGCTATTTGCTCTCATAAAAGTCCCACAAATGGTTGTTGTTGGTGATTATTATCATTTTATAGATGAGGAAACTGAGGCCTGGAAAGGTTTAAGTGATTTGTCCAAGGCCTCAGAGCAAGGGAGAGGGGAAGGCGCGGGGTTGCCCTGCCTCTGGAAGCCTCCAGGGTGTTGTGTGCGTGGGACTCCCTCTCGGTGTTGGCCTTCCTGTGAGGCAAGGTGTGGACAGAGCAGGTGGGTGGCAGCAGGCTCGCAGAATTTTCCTGCACAAAGTCACTCGGACAGTGAGTCAGGTGCCCTGGTTTTGAGGTCAGTTTCCTCTTTCACTTCCCCAAACAATTGTTGGGCAGTGAGGTCATCTGCCCCCACCCACCTTCTCAGATCAGGATACGAGGGCATCTGCACAGTTACCCTTGAAGGCTTTCACAGTAGCGGTGATCTGAAAGAGAGGTCCACGCCCCATCCTGGGGCTCCTGCCCTCCTGACCCAGGGATTCCCCAGCCAGGTGGGGGCCCTCTTTAAAAAAAAAAAGTTGTCGTGGAGTAAATTCCAACCTACAATGACCCCATGTGTGTCAGAGTAGAACTGCACTCCATAGGGTTTTCAACGGTTGATTTATCAGGAAGCAGATCACCAGGCCTTTCTTCTGAGGTGCCTCTGGGTGGACTTGAACCGCCAACCTTTCAGTTAGTAGTCAAGCATTTAACTGTTTGTCACCCTGGGCACTCTGGGGTCCTCTTTCCCTCTTTGTCATTGTTGTGTGCCATTCAGTCAATTCCAAGACAGAGCAACCGTGTAGGACAGAGGAGAACTGCTCCATCGGGTTTCCTAGGCTGTAGTCTTTACAGGGGTTAAGCACTTGGCTGCTAACTGAAAGATGGGTGGTTTGAACCCACGAGCAGCTCCGTGGTAGAAAAGACCTGGCAGTCTGCTCTCATAAAGATTTCAGCCTAGGAAACCCTATGGGGGCAGTTTTACTCTGTCACATTGGGTCACTATGAGCTGGAATCAACTCGAGGGCACACAATGACAGCAACAATCTTTAGGGGAGCAGATTACTACGTCTTTTCTCCCCTGGAGCCACTAGTGGGTTCGAACCACTGACCTTTCAGTTAGCAGCCGTGTGCTTAACCATTGCACCACCAGGGCTTCTTTTTGGGGTCTTCTTGAGCCTAGTAGGAGCCCTTGTGGTGCAGTGGTTAAGAGATACATCTGCTAGCCAAAAGGCTGACAGTTCGAATCCACCAGGCGCTCCTTGTAAACCCTATGGGGCAGTTCTGCTCTGTCCTGTAGGGTCGCTGTGAGGTGGAGTTGACTCGACAGCAACGGGTTTGCTTTGGTTTTCAGTCTATTAGCCACAGCCTCCTCGCTGGTTTCCTGACCTCCCAGATATTTGTAACTCTCCGTGACTGACCTTCCTAAAGCTTCTCTCCTCTCTCTCAAATCATTGGTGGAGCCCCATTACTTCCAGCCCCAGCTTGGCATTCAAGGCCCCACCCAATCACGTCCCAAGCTACTGTCCCAGCCTTCCCTCCGCCCTCTCGTCCTCCTCTATGAAGCCCTGTCTTCAGTCAGACTCTGGGATGTGCTTGGACACGCGCTGTGTTCCCAATTCACAGTTTACTCTTGTCTCCTTCCCGTGGCCAGGAATGCCACTCCCGCCATCCCTGTGTGCTGGATTTCTACCCTTCTTTCCAAGCCTGTGACAGATGTGACCTCCTTCCTGAGCCCTCCCTGATTCCTCCAACTGGACGTCTCACAGCACTTGGTACATAGGTCTCTACACAAGCAGCTCTCTCTGTGTGCTGTGGCGATGGTGTAGCTCTTTGGATGTTTATAAAGGTGCAGAGATGACAGAGTTATGCAATACCACACGTGTGTGTGTGTGTGTGTGTGTGTGTGAGAGAGAGAGAGAGAGAGAGAGATTGTATGAGAGAGAGAGAGAGATTGTATGAGAGGTGCACACAGCCACACAGAGCACCAGGAAGGAACTGAATATTTACTGGGTTTGGAATGTGCCAATCACCTCTGCTCTGCCAATGAAGAGAGATCCAGGCATCTCCCTCAGAGCAGAGAGTGAACTCACCATACAATCTACAAACCCACTGGGAGGAAGAACGCTAGAGGGGGCGGGAGTTAACAATTGTGCGTCGGTCACTCACGATGTTCCAGGCACTGTGTTAGAGAAGAAATGCCACGTGAACAACGTGCTCAGTCAATCCTCACAGCAGCTGGGGGGGGAGGGGGCGGGGGGCATTGTTCCCATTTTGTGGATGAGTACTGCCGTGAGTCAGACTCCCAGGAAACGGACTCTGAGAGGAAGACCTGTGGGCAGAAGGTTAACTGGGGACTGCTCACAGGGGGCAACCTGTCAGGGAGAGGCGGAAGCAGGACTGGGCCAAGGGAGAGGTCGACCTGCAATGCAGTTGCCACAGAGGCCTCAGCCAATCCCACAGACAGGCTGAAGCTTGGCAGGGGAGTGGGGGGTTGGGTTCAGAGATGTCCCCCAATTGAGACAAGGGTGCTGGATCATTGTACCCCTCACTGACCCGTCACTGGACTCAGGTTTCTCCTGAGAAGAAGGCATAACTTGGGGAAGACATTTTCCTTCAGCCAAGGGCAATTCCTGGAAAGCGGCAGCATCCCTCCCCTCAAGTACCCTCCAGACCAGAGAAAGGCCTGGCCTCCATGTGCACAGCACTGCCGGAGAAGTGAACTCATGCCTGCCCGGCTCCAAAGCCCGCAGGCTCGTCACGAGGCACGGGGTGGTGGTGGGAGCTTTCAATCCATTTCATGATGTCAGCCTGGCTACCTCGGGCCCAAGATACACATCGTGGTCAGGTGTGAATGGAAGATCATGCCCAGAAACTCCCCACGGCTATTACCCTATGAAGTAAACTGTTCTCCTCCCCCAACCCCTGCTTTTGTGTGTGTGTGTGTGTGTGTGTGTGTGTGTGTGTGTGTGAGACAGATCTCGGGTGGATCTGATGTCACCTCACAGCAACGAGAAGGCAGATATTGCTGCTCCCACCCTCTGCCACCGAGTCTATTCCAACTCACAGCGACCCTGTAGGACAGCGTAGAACCACCCCATAAGTTTCCAAGGCTGTCATTTTTATGGAAGCTGACTGTCACATCTTTCGCCCACGGAGCGGCTGGGGGGTTCAAACCGTCGACCTTTTGGTTAGCAGCCAAGAGCTTAACCACTGCACCACCGGGGCTCCTCATTGTTGCCCTCTAGTTACTGGTATTTTCTGCTGCTGCCTGGTTCTTAGTCACACTTTGGGAACTTGGGTGGCGGGGTCCAAACGTGATGTTCAGAATATGTAACAACCAGGAAGACAACCAGAACAATCAGAGAGGATGCTGGTGGCCTGCCGGATGGGGCGTCCCCTGGAATGGTAGATCTGGTGGGCTCCGGAGGACAAGGCTTTAGGCGCTTCCAGGGCAGTGTGCTGAGGAGGAATTCTGGGAAGGGTTTTCTTCAGAACACAATGCTGAGAAAGGCAGGTCTCCTGACTAAACTGGGCATTTGGTCCAGCTCCTGAGGTGGAAGTATGAAGCTATGCTGTAAACATCCCGTTTTGCGGAAACTGCGTCTTACTCAGCTCTGTGTTTCCCCATACATAAACCTGTTGCTGTCGAGTGGATTCTGACTCATGGGACCCCATGTGTTACAGAGGAAAACTGCTCCATAGGATTTTCAAGGCTGTGATCTTTTGGAAGCAGATTGCCAGGCCTTTCTTCCAAGGCACCCCGGGTGGATTCGAACCACCAACCTCTCGGTTAGCAGTAGAGCGCCTAACCGTTTTCGTCACCCGGGACTTGCCTCCCCCGTACCTAGCACAGTGACATTTGCATGAGATCTGTCTGACTCTGGGCAAGGTCCCACCCTGTACATGCCTCAGTGTCCTTATTTACAAAGTGACAGGTTTCCAAACCCTGCTTCTCCTTGAATCTGGTGAACCCCCTGGGAGAAAGGGAGGTGAGCGGGCCTGTCGCAGGGCCTCCTCCTCGGCTTTCTCCAGAGCAGCCCACCTTGTATTTGTTTATGCCTCCATACGGTTTCACTTAAGCCACCATTCCCCAGCTGAAAACAAAGCTTCGGAACCACCGGGCTGCAGAGGATGGCTGAGGTCCCTCACAGCCACGATAGGCCGGGCTGTGAGCGAATGAATGAGTGAGTGAGTGGAGGAGTGAAGGAAGGAATGAGTGCGTCTAGCTCACACAGGCGAGTCCTGGTCACACCAGTTCTTGGAGCCAATGGCCAGCTGTCCTGGGTGGTTCGGAGATTTACACAGGGCTGGATGAGATGCCGTCCTGATGTCCCATCAATTGCAGGATCTGTCTGCCTCTGCCCCCGCTGTTGGCGAGCCGTCCTCACCTCAGGCATCAGGGGTGCCTCCAGCAATGCGCGGGAAAGCCATCAGCAGGCAGCCCTCGCGCACGGGTCTCCTTGGACTCTCCCGACACGTCAGACGTCGGCTCAGCTGGAAGAGGTACTGACAACAGCGGCACCAGTCGCGGCGGGTTTTCTCCGGGCATGTCCTGGGGCGTGTCACCAGGGCTGCCTGGCTCCGGTTCCTTGCCGTCACAGGAAAAGGGCTCCAGAGTTTGGCCTGGCCCTCCTT
>NW_004444028.1:6198624-6203318 GCF_000243295.1 Trichechus manatus latirostris | reverse complement strand
TTCCCACCACCTCCTTCCTCCTTCCTTCCCTTCCTCATTCTTTCCATCCTCTTTCCATCCCTCTCTCCCATGGTCCATCCCTCCCTCCCTCCTTCTCTTCCTTCTTTCTCTCTCCATCCCTCCCCACCACCATCCATCCTTCCCTCCCCCCCACCGTCCATCCCTCCCACCACTGTCCATCCTTCCCTCCCACCATCCATCCCTCCCCCCCACCGTCCATCAATCCCTCCCACCATCCATCCCTCCCTTCCACCACCCCTTCCTTCCATCCCTCTCAGGCAGTGGTCCTCAACCTTGGCTGCACATAGGAATTGCCTGGGGAGAGAGGCCTCAGGGGAAGCCCAAGGGGCTATTTTCGTAAGGGGTCCTGTGAGACTCAGAGGGGTCAGTCCTGGTTGGTGCCCAGGAGTCAGGGCATGACAGAGTGCAGGAGGGGCACCCCTTGCATGGGGTACAGGACGGGGGGAGGGACACCCAGCAGGCAGTGCTGCTCTGGTGCTCAAGTGCTACCCTTTGGGAGAGCTTCAGGGGACAGCGCCCCTGGGTACCAGCATTCTCACAGGGCCTGCCAGCAGCAAGGTCCACCCTCGATGGCTTGTGGTCAGCACAGCATCACAGAGAGAGGAACAGGGTGGGGAAGGAAACTTAGGTTAGACACACCATCGACTCTGGCGGGTGGTCTCGTTCTCGAGCACATGAGGGGCACTCCCAAGGATCCTCGACATGACAGAGGGAGCCTCTGGCAGGCAGGAGCAAGCAACAGTGAAACCTGCCCCTTTGGTTAATGGGAACCCATCTGGTCTTTGGGAGGATGAGGGCTGGGGCCACTGGCATCACATATCCAAGCCACAATCATGAAAGCGGGCGAGAAGCCCTTCATCTGGCATGGCAGTGGTGCCGTAAAGGTAGGGCAGAGGTCCCCTGGAGACTTGGACATCTGCTGGCCCTCTCTGAAGTTGCCCCCGGTGGGGTCAGTCCCCCTGAACAGTTTTCACTCAGTGTGTTCATTATGCAGCCAGGGTCTTCTCAACTCAAGGCTTCTGCACGCATGTTCTCAATGTGCATTTTTTGCTCTGTTTCCTGTGCAAGCTCCGTCTCTCTTTTTTTAAGTCGCATTCTCTCCGAAATTAGAAAGCCTCTTTAATTGTTAGCAGGAGCTGGGGTTGTCCTCCTTGCATGGACAATATCATTAAACGTTATAAAATAAACACACTGGAAAAGTTTAAGACATTTTCAAACCCTTTGCCTCCCAGAGGGCGTCTGGGGCCCTGGGCAGGACAAGGTTCCCCTGGCCTGGGTTTACACTGTGTTGATGACTTGACCCCTCCAGCTGTGAGCAGCCAAGCTGACAGCGGGTTTGTTTTTACTAAACTTCCCAGGATCGCAAACTTGATTTGGGAGGCGTGTGCGCTGATGTGCGCTGAGGTCTGCCTCCTCGGGCAGAGTGCATGCCGGGAGTGGACCTTGGTCCTCCTGGCTGACAGCTGTTGTAAACCATCGCTGTTCTCCAGAGTTACTCCACGGGGCGGGGCGGGGCGGGCAGGCCCGAGAGCAGAGCCCTGGGAGGGGGTGGTGTGTGAGAACGTTTCTTCCCATCTTGCTGAAATGTGAGTCTAATGAAATGCTAATGAGGTTGTGGCCTTTAAGCTCCATTGAGCTTCTTGCGCATTGTAATTTTACCCAGAGTGGGGCTAGTTTTTGAAATGATTAAAACTGTTGATTCCTAGGCCGATGCGGCTGGAATCAGAATTCATTAGAGGCCCAGAGGTGAGGGATAAACATTTCTCTCCCGTTCAGCCAGGAAACAGATGCCATCGTGTATGAGGCTGGAAGGGCAGTCTCCCGCCTGCCCACCCACTTCTCCAGCACAACCAGCTGGTGTGAGGGCCCTTGTCAGTGCCAGCGGCCAGAACAACAGGACCCAGCAGCCAGCAAGTTACGAAGGCCCCAATCTGGAGTCCCAGGCTGTTGTTCCCTCCTGTTGGAGGGGGAAGTTTCTCTGTGTTCAGTGTGTGTCCTATTTCCTTATGGGTGTTATCAGGGAAACGTCTCCTCCATGAAAGGAAACACGCGGAAGCATAAATGCGCCAAAGGTTTGACCCAGAAGTTTCCAGAAGGAGAGACTCCTGCTGGGAGAGGTGTCTCAGCTTGGCTTCCTGGGCGCCATCTTTGGCACAACAGAAGGAGAAGTTTCTCCCTCTGATATCTGTTGTCACTGCCGTGTTGGCGCCCAAGAGCCTAGTAAGATCACTCCCTTAAAGTATTAGTCCAAGTTCTCCAGAGTGGAGACAAGATGGCGCCTTAAAAAAATAAACTTACTTAACATTAAAAGAGGCCAAAAAGAAAGCAATTACAGACAATGCCAACAGCATGAGGAGGGCGCTGCTCCCCAAGTATGGGCATCTTGTTCTACCTTAGCTTAGTTCTTGCCTTAAAAGACTGAAACAGTTCGTATACACCTGGCCTTGTGGTGTAGTGGTTAAGAACTTGGCTGCTAATCAAAAGGTCAGCAGTTTGAATCCACCAGCCACTCCTTGGAAACCCCATGGGGCAGTTCTACCCTGTCCTATAGGGTTGCTATGAGTCGGAATCAACTGAGCGGCAACGGGTTTGGTTTTTTTGGTTTTGGCCTGCCGAGGGCTGCCATCTTAATCCCATTATATTAAATCCGGTCAAGCTCCCATCTCGATGTCTCCAACAAACTTAAAAGGTCACACTCTAACAGCCTACCTGAGGTCGCCTACTCTTATCAAGGTTTTGGTCTGCGACAACAGGCCTTCTCTCAGCAGAGTGGGGTACTGTGAACGACTGGAGGAGGCAGTCGAATGTGTCCTCCACACAGAGCAAAGCAGCCTGGCCAATGTCCCCTTGGCCCCTTCTCCCCTCATTCTATGGCCTCATGGGTGCAACGTGGTCATACAATGCACACAGCAATGGTTATATTCAAATTAGAGCATCAGGTTCACCATCAAGGTCACCACTTTGACCATATCCATATTTTGAAAAGGACGCAGTATATCTCATTTTCCTGCTCCCCTTTAACTGGTCGGCTCCGGCATCACCATCCTCAAGCCCTCTCTGTTCAATGCTACCAGGCTGACGACTGCGCCTCTTCTGGCTTTGCAAAGCACTGTGGGCATCCAGGATTATTCTCATTTATCGCCCCCCCACCCCTGTGCCCCCTTGAAGGCAGGGCTGGGATTTTATTCCCCCCGAGTCGCATCACCCGGCACCACGCAAAAGATCGCCGAGTGACTGGAGGAGGGAAAGAATCCACGACTGGTGTCGTTTTATTCACGGGACAACCCGCGAGACAAGCAGAGCAGGAACATGAGCTCTGATTTCCTGAAAAGAAGAAACGGAGGCTCTGGGAGGGTAGGGCCCTGCCTGCGGTCACCTGATCGCGTGGCTGGCGCCAGGGCCAGGGCGCAGTCTCCAAGCTCGGAGAGAGAGGCGCGCACGGATTCTCGGATTCTCGCAAGCGCCGCGCTGAGGGCGCGTTTTATCCTGATCTCTGAGAGCCTCCTCAGGAGGCACGCTCCTACACAGGTGGTTCCCAACCAGTTCATAGCCAGGTCCCCTTTTATTATCTCTCCCCGCCCCAGCCCCAGCCCCCAGCTTGGAAAGATGTGGCCTAGTAAAAGGGCTGCAATTATACAGTCATGACCTCCCCATTTTCTCCCTTTTTATTAATAAAAGACACAGACGCCACGCCAATCAGAGCTCTCAACGGAGAGAAAACGAGCTTCCCTAACCAGGTTAATAGCATTCCACCCAGAAGCAGACAGTTAACCAACCACCTTCCCCGACGCTAGTGGGCTGGGAATTACAGAGCTACACTTGACAGCACCTTCAATGGGTCTCGAGCAGGCCCCTGCCCTCGCCTGGGACGGTGGATGAGAGGGCGCCGAGCTGCTCCCGGCCCGCTGGAAGCAGCAGACCCTGACTTCGGAGACGCGTTACTGTGATGTGTCAGCTGCGCCGGAGTGCCGGGAGTGATGGATTCCAAGACCTGTCAGGAGGAAGGCTTTACGGTCAGTTAGGAACTGTAAACGCCTTCCCACGGAGTCGCCGGTGGAATTTTAATACTCTGTCTCCCTCTGTCTGGGCACTTCCTTCTACTCTGGGCCCCGCTCCTCGATGCATATGGAACAGGGCTCGTGTTTGACGGTCCCCGGGGAGCGCGCGCGGCTTCGCTGGGTCCAAATGTCACGGCTGAAAATGGGAGGCGAAGCCAAGACGCGACTCCGGCCTTCCTGCCGGCTGGGCCACCGCAGGGGTCCTCTGCGGGTTCCCTCCCGGGCTCACTTCCCTTCAAAGCAGGAGGGAGGCCCGCACAGGCCCGGCAGCGAGAGGACAAATGGAGCTCCAGCCAGCTTCTCTTTTTTCCTTGTGTTCAGGCAGCAAACCCAGAATGAGGCTGTCTGTGTGCGAGAGAGGGAGCTGGGGAACAAGATGGACATTGTCCCTGTCGGCCTGGAACCCCTCCTGCCGCGGATCACCCCGCAGAAGGCAGGAGTCTAAAAGGGAAAAGAAGGGAAAGAGAGGTTGGGGGGCGGGGGGAGCAGCTGGGAGGAAGAGCCCGAGGCAGGAGTAACCTGGAGAGGAAATGAAATAGAAACACAGACCCCATGAGGGATTCGAGGGGCCCAAGAAAAATTTCTGCCCCTTCTGCTAAAAAAAAAAAAAAAAAA
>NW_004444028.1:6162043-6198524 GCF_000243295.1 Trichechus manatus latirostris | reverse complement strand
AAAAAAAAAAAAAAAAAAATTCTCAACTCCCTTAGGTTTCTTGACGTTTTGGTATCATTCCAGAGTTATCTGATAATAAAAAAAAAAACCCAACAAGTCAATTCGGATTCATAGTGACCCTATAAGACAGAGTAGAACTGCCCCATAGGGTTTCCAAGGAGCAGCTGGTAGATTCAAACTGCTAACCTTTTGGTTAGCAGCTGTAGCTCTTAACCACTAGGCCACCAGGGCCCCCGTCATTCTGGTAGGAAAGCTGTTTTGTCCTCTGGGACTTGCCTCTGAAAATGCACGCCCCCCTCCCCCAAGGGTAGCCACCTAAGGTACATCCCATAAGTCCTGGGCAGGAATGTGCCCTCCTGAGCTACCGAGGCCAGCCTGGGACAGGGGGATCTCAAGAGGACGCAGATGAGCACCACACTATCCCACCTATGCCGTGGACATTCCAGAGCCATTATCGTTCCTTCAGAATTGGGACAGAATAGAAGTCCTTCCCATGAAAGAAAGTAGGACCATGTCTTTTGCTTGCTCCTGTATCCTCAGCGTCTGGTATTGAGTCTGTCACATAGTAGATGTTGAACAAATATGTAGTGAATGACTGGAAGAAGAGCATCATCCTCTAGCTGACCATCTTCACCCAGGATGGTTGTGGCAATCTTCCCTTTGACTCTTGTGGAAGAGGGGAAGAAGGGAGGAAGAAAGCCCCCTCAACTGAGCTTGCTATGTTGGCCTTCCTTAGCACCTACATCCCCATCTAGCTCTGCCCTCTGCCCAGCTTCTTGAAGACAGCTCTGCTCCCTCACCTCTCATTCTCCCTCCAGCCTCCTCCTCTGCTTCCCTTCCCTCCAGACCACTGAAACCACTCTGGCAAAGGGCACCTGTGTCTCCTGATGAAGCTTCCCAGAAACATGGTTTAGGCTTCACTGGTGGTGTTGGGTCCTGTTGATTCCTCCTTTTTTCTTGGATCTCCCTCCTTCCCTGATGTCCTTGATATTACTCTCCCCTAGCTCCCTGCACTTTTCTGACCTTGGTTGGTGTTATGGATTGAATTGTGTCCCCCAAAAATGTATGTCAAATTGGCTAGGCCATGACTCCCAGTACTGTGTGATTGTCCACCATTTTGTTATGTGATATGATTTTCCTATGTGTTGTAAATCCTACTTCTGTGATGTTAATGAGGCAGGATTAGAGGCAGTTATGTTAATGAGGCAGGACTCAATCTAGAAGATTAGGTTGTGTCTTGAGTCAGTCTCTTGAGATATAAAAGACAGAAGGGAGCAGAGAGACAGGAGGACCTCATGCCACCAAGAAAGAAGAGCCAGGAGGGGAGTATGTCCTTCGGACCCGGGGTCCCTGCGCTGAGAAGCTTCTAGACCAGGGGAAGATTGATAACAAGGACCTTCTCCCAGAACCGACACAGAGAGAAAGCCTTCCCCTAGAGCTGGCACCCTGAAGTTAGACTTGCAGCCTCCTAGACTGTGAGAGAATAAACTTCTGTTTGTTAAAGCCATCCACTTGTGGTATTTCTGCTGTAGCAGCACTAGATAACTGAGATAGTTGGTAAATTTGGGGGTTTGGACAATTAATCGGCTCTCTCCCACCCCGTGAGGCACAGAGCTGCAGAGTGATGCCGGTGGCCTGGCATGGGGCAAACGCAGTCTCCATTGTAGCTTCTCTTTCTCTTCCCTTGTTCCTTAAATGGGACACCCCCCCACACACACACACACACACACACACACACACACACACACACACACACACACACACACACACACACGGCTCTCAGCCCTCCACTCCTCTCCCAGTGTCTTGTCTACCACATCTACACTGATAACCATGTCTACACTGACAACTCCCAAATCTACATTCCTAGCTCAAACTTTACTCTTGAGTATCAGACCCCCTACATCCAATGATCTCTGCCTGGAAGTCCCAGAGGCCATTCAAACTGAACTCATCCATGACCAAACTCAGCATCTTCCATCAGCTGTCCAGTTGTAATCTCTGATTTCCTTCTCCTCCTCCTCCTCCTTCTCCAATAGACCACATCTCGACTATGGACTACGTCTGTGTCCTTAGCACCCAGTACAGTCCCTGGCACATGGTGGACATCCAGGAATATTTTTTTGTAAAAATGACCATTAGATAAATGATGGAGGAGGCCATGTCTATAGGATCAGCGTCTCTACTTTTCCACGGAAACTCCCCTCATCTGTTTTCCTTCAGACCATACCCATGGCTACAACTCCCAAGACCCTTGTTGTTTCAGTAGACTCAGCATAGAACCAGCGAATTCTCTTTGTCTCACAGGGAACTAAGTCCTTTGACCAATCTGGGGGTCATGACTTTGTACCCTAAGTCTTCACGCACAGAGCTGGATTTGCATATGTTAATATGGAGAGCTGTAACCATTTAATGAGAAGCTGTGGGCCATGTGGGTGAGCAGAATTCCTTAGAGTATTTTTTTCAGATGTCTTAATTCACTCTCTCTTTGTTGTACTTTGGCAGATCCAGGTGTTTGGATTGAGTTGGTCCTGGTCCCCACTCCCCTCCCTCAAATCTCTGAAGGCACAGATCTCAGATAGATGCCAGACTCAGCCTTGGGTCTAGAGAGTGAGGGTGGGGGAGCACTCTGCCTACCTGCAAACAACCCCAAGGGGACGGCCTGAGTGAGGCAGCCCCAGGCCAGAGAGCCAAAGCCCAAGAGCTGGGGGGAGGTTAGTGAGGGGGTAGGGAGGAAAGGATAGAATTCCAGAGACGAGAACCCTCTATGGAGACAGCCCGCTGGGCTTCCAGCCCTCCATCTGGGTTCCGCTAAAAACACATTCTGCGTGTTTCTGTTGTTCTTAAGTCTGGGATTATTTCAAGGGGAAAATTATAAAGAAACATCTCTCCCTTCGTTTCAACAGTAGCCTGTGCTGGGTAGATTCTCATCTGGCTGGCCTGTCCTGCCTAGAGGTGAAAGGAGGGGGCTGGGGGCTGGAGAAGAGGCCCCCAGAGGCCCCAGGAGGTGGAGGCTCCAGGCTCTGCTTGCTGCCAGTGTCCCAGACCTCTGGGCCCACTACCACTCTCACCTTCCCAGCCGATGGCAACGTCCGTGGCCAGAAGAGACCCTTGGTGGTTTAAGGATGAGAGGAGGGGGCTGGGGGCTACACAGAGCAAGGGGGAGACCTGCAGAGCCAGTCCCCCTGGGAAACTTCCACAGACAGAAAGCTGAGTGACAGCACCCCTGCAGCTGTTTGAGAGCCTCCTTCTCTGAGCCCAGGCAGCATTTGGCAGGTAACCAGCCAGATGAGGCTGGATTTTGCCCTGACAGGAAGCTAGAAGTAGTAGAGGCCCCTCCTAAGGATTTAGGTTCCAATCCAGTCTGAGAATCCCCACGGTTACTCAAAGCCTTTGAACTTGAGGCCCATACCCCAGAGACACAAAGAATAAATGTTAGAGCTAGAAAGACCCTTTGCCATCTAGCGCGACAGATGGGGAAACTGAGGCCTGGAAAGGGGCAGCCGCTTGACCAGGCTACACAGTGGGTCAGTGGGTGGGTCACCCTATCGCCCAGGCCTCTGTGCTGTCGGGGGCTTTTCTACCATGGTTCTCGTGAGGGTACGTGGATGGCCAGATCGCCATGGAGGAGACCAAGCGCTCCAATACGCGTGCCCACTCATGGACTCGCACACATGCGTGCACACGTGTAAAGGCCCCCGGGCCCAGTTAGCAGCTCTGCAGCACTGCTTTGGAGCACAACCTGGTTCTCTCCCCCAAGGCCATCTTGACCTCCCAGGCTCCAGGCAGCCGCAGAGGACTCAGAACACTACGGTAGATGGTCCTGTCTTTGCACAGAGCCAGTTCCAGACACAAAGGGAGAAATCAGGGCCCAGGCCCCAGGCTCTGGCCTTCACCCACCAGGAATAATTCTTACAGAGCCTCCTCTTTGAGAAGGGCCCCTGTAACAGCTAAGGCAGAGCTGCTTAGGAAGGACTTGATTGCCCCCTGGTGGCCATGTCTGGCATATCCTATCCAACCCTCAGTCCACTCATTCATCAAGGATGTATTGAGCCCACACCCCCTCCCCAGCTTTGCTGTGGGCCAGGCTAGAAGGACCTATTCCGGTTGAATGAATAAACAGCCCCTACCTAAAGGAGCTCTCAGTCCACTGTAGGAGACTGATATGCAAAGCAACAATTGCAGTACAGGTTGATTAGTGCTGTTACAGAGCTAAGCTTTGTTGTTGTTGTTATGTGCTGTCGAGTCTGTTCCGACTCGGAGCGACCCTGTGTACAACAGAAAGAAACACTGCCGGGTGCTGTGCCATCCTCACGATCGTTGCTGTGTTTGAGCCCATTGTTGCAGCCACTGTGTCAGTCCATCTCGTTGAGGGTCTTCCTCTTTTTCTCTGACCCTCTTCTTTACCAAGCATGATGTCCTTCTCCAGGGACTGGTCCCTCCTGATAACGTGTCCAAAGTATGTGAGATGTAGTCTCACCATCCTTGCTTCTAAGGAGCATTCTGTTTGTACTTCTTCCAAGACAAACGAGTTCGTGCTTTTGGCAGTCCATGGGATATTCAATATTCTTCGCCAACACCACAATTCAAAGCTAAGCTTAGGGAACAAAAAAAACCCATTGCCGTCAATTCTCAATCACAGTGACCCTATCAGACAGAGTAGATCTGCCTCATAGGGTTTTCAAGGATCGGCTGGTCGATTTGAACTGCCGGCCTTTTGGTTAGCAGCTGCGCTCTTAACCACTGCGCCACCAGGGCTCCTAGAAAGCTAAAAAAGAAAAGTGTGGTAGAGTGGGTGATCCCAGCTTCCAGGCAAAGAGCATAAGTAGGATTCCTCAAGGCGTGTGGGTTGACTGCTTCCTGGGCTATGCATAAACAATCAATAGTTAACATTCGTTTTAATTTAATATAAATTCAATAAAGTTGAGGACGTCACAGCTTACCAAAAGATTGTACTTGCATTTCCTAGTTAATCTTCCCAACAGCCCCATGAGGTATGTATGACCAAATCAAACCCATTGCTTTCGAGTCGATTCTGACTCATAGCAACCCCACAGGACAGAGTAGAACTGCCCCATAGGGTTTCCAAGGAGTGGCTGATGGGTTCGAACGGCTGACCTTTTGGTTAGCAGCAGATCTCTTAACCGCTGGGCTCCCAGGGCTCCCAGGAGAGCATAATTATCCCCATTTTACAGCTGAGGACACTGAAGCTCGGAGAGGCTAAGTGATTTGCTTCAATTCACCGTCTGGTAACTGGCTCTGGGGTAAATACGATTACTACAGTTCCCCAGCTTCTCCCAACTGAACCACACCGTCCATGAGGAGGTGTGCACCGCAGGCAAGGGTTTGGGGGTGGGGGTCAACTGCCTCCGCCCCCAAAGGGTTGGTAAATTGGGAGTTTGGACAACTAAGCAGTTCTCTTCCACCCCAGAATGCACAGAGCTGCACAGTGATGCCTGGTGGCCTGGCACGGGGCAAATGCGAAGTGTAAAGTCCTGGGTTTGGTGGCTATGTTACATTCTCATCACAAACCCGGAAGGGATGAGCCAGAGAGAGGGACATTTTATTTCCTCTTTACCACTACTGGACACAGGGATCGGCTAGACCAGAGCTCAATGAGTACAGGGTATACAGACATCTTACAAGGGTGGGGGGCTGCCTCTGGGAAGGGGCCCAGAGCTGGGAAAGGGCTCAGGTGATGAGAACCACAGGTGTGATAAGGTGGGCATGAGTGTGTACTCACGGTAAGCCCACACACAACGAACGAAACTGCCCCGTCCTGCACTGTCCTCATGATCAGCTGCGGATCGGACTGCTGTGATCCATAGTTGTTTTGTTTTTTTAATTGTGTTTTAGGTGAAAAGTTTAGTTAGTTAGCAAATTAGTTTCCTATTCGATAGTTTGCACATATAGTGTTTCATGACCTTGGTTTCATTCCCCACAATGTGTCAGCACTCTCCCCATTTCTGCTCTGGTTTCCCCATTTTCTTTATCTACCCCTTCCTGTCTTCTCATCTTATAATTGATTGTTCTAAGAAGTGCATTCCCCTCGGGTGTTATTGTTTATCTCGAGGGCTTATCTACTGTTTGGCTGGGAGGTGGTCTCCGGGAATGGCTTCCTTTCCAGCTAAGAAGGCATCTTAGGGCCATAGTCTCGGGAGTTCCTCCAGTCTCTGTCAGACCAGCAAGCTGGGTTTTTTCTTTTTTTGGGGGGAATTTGATTTTTTGTTCTACAGTCTTCTCCTGCTCTGTCTGGGACCCTCTGTTGTGATCCCAGTCAGAGCAGTTGGTAGTGGTAGCCGGGCACCACCTAGTTCTTCTGGTCTCAGGGTCATCTAGTCTGTGGTTCATGTGGGCCATTAGTCCTTTGAACTAATTTCTGCCTTGAGTCTTTGGTTTCCTTCACTCCTCCTCACTCGAAACAGGAAGAGGCCAATAGCTGTACCTTAGATGGCCACTCGCAAGCTTTTAAGACTCCAGACGCTACTCATCGAAGAAGAATGCAGAACGTTGTCTTTATGAACTATGTTGGGCCAATTGATATAGATGTCTCCGGAATCTATGGTCCTGTGTCTTCCAGCCTAGGAACTTCATCCCAGGAGGTGTTTGGTTACGTCTAGGAGGTTTCCCTGACTTGACCCCTTTAGTGCTCTATATGAGCTGCACCTACAATCATGTATGTAGATATACCTACCACCAAATCTATATTTGCCGGTGGATCCATAGAGTTCTCACTGGCTGATTTTCAGAAGTAGATCACCAGGACTTTCTTCCTAGTCCATCTTAGTCTAGAAACTCCACTGAAACCTGTTCAGCATCTAGCAACATGCAAGCCTCCACTGATCCATGGCCGTGAGGTGCACTGCCCAGGAATCAAACCCAGGTCTCTCTCGTGGAAGGTGAGAAGTCTACCACTGGAGCACCACTACAAATGCAGATCCCACGATGGGCTGTGGCCCAAGGGCAGGACTCAAGGCAGAGCATGTCCTGGTAAGAGGTGGAGGATTTCAACTGGATGAACCTTCACTGTTCACTGACAGCCCACCCTGTGCCCAACACAGGGATGAGCACTAAAAACCAAAAAACCAAACTTGTTGCTGTTGAGTCGATTCCAATTCAGAGTGACCCTATAGGACAAGGTACAACTGCCTCCTGGGATTTCCAAGGAGCCACTGGTGGGTTTGAACTGCCGACCTTTTGGTTAGCAGCCATAGCTCTTAACCACTACACCACCAGGGAGCTCATATTTAATCCTATTTAATCCTCATCACACTCCTATAAGGCGATGAAACTCAGAGGGGTTAAGTAACTGGCCAAGGTCACAAAGCTAGGAAGTAAAAGTGCTGAGATTCAAGCCCAGGCCTTCTAATTCCAATGTGGCTTAGTACAAGAGCATGGTCTGACTTTGCTAATTTCTGGATGCAATACAGAACCTTCCATGAAAGAGTCAAATATTTGGGAAGTCAAACATCCAAGAGAGGGAGGGAGTACCGGGTATTTTTATGTAAGCAGATGCTCCGACCATGGAGTCTGATTTCCCAGCCAGCTCTGCCCTATCCCAGGACACACACTCCGCCGAGCATTTGGTTTTGTCTGTGTTCTACGGAGCTGCGTTTTCAAGGATTCCACCGCTCCCCCTGCATACAAATGTCTGTCCTTCCTTTTCCTGTGAAGCAGATTTAAAGAATGAGCTAAGAACCGTGGCCGCAATTAATTTCACTGCCTACAATTATTTGCATCCCTCCTTTTTTTTTTGTTTTTTTAACTTGAGTCGTTTTAAAAAGCCCTTATGATTCCTTTAATCTCCCTTTGGTAGAATGATTCAATTCTTTTCTCTCTTAACCTCCTCTCTCCTGAACCTTCCAACCTCCCCCCCTCAAAGCTTTAAATAATACAGCAAGTTCTTGTTTCATTTCCTTTTCTCTGTTTCCAGATGGATTTTTCTCCCCAGAACATCCCTGGGAATCATTTCTGTCAGATGCTTCACTGAATGTCCCTTGGTCTTCTCGCTCATCCACCCCCACCCCTGCACCCACCGGAATGGCAATTTGCTATTTTAATTATAGTTTCTCTTGCCACACTTGAGGGTTTCTTTCTTTCCAGGCCCTTTACCTCACTGAGATTTTAATCCTTTCTTCCAGTGCAGAGAATTCATTAAGATTTCTAGATCCTCCAAATTTGCTTCCTTGGTGTGGAATAATTCTTCTTAGTCTATATGTGATGTGGGTTGTTCAGATGATGAATTAAGCTGCTGAGCAGCGGGGCAGGCTGCCTTGGGTGAACTGGGAGCTCCAGACAAGTGCAGATGGAGTCAACGCTACGAGGTCTGGTGTCCCCGGGCCTGTGAGGTTGCTGCAGTTCAGGGGTGGCCTTCTCTAAGACCTGACCCCGACCCCAGGGCAGCCAGCCTTCTGCCTCTTCCTCCCCAGACAGCCGGTGAGAGTTCCAGGACTACGTGTCTTGCGTTTCATGGGCTGTGCCTGGCCTGGCCTTGACCACAGACCAGTTGGGTCACCAGCAGGTGCTTCCCAGGTGCCTGCTGGGCCTGTGGGCCGAGGCCGCAGCTGGAAATGAGTATGGGCAGGCAGTGAAGGGGGAAGTAACCTGTGTGACTAGCAAGTTGATGAGGCCTCCATGCCAGGAGAGGACCAGAAAGCAGTTCTCCGATGCATTCCAAGCATAGAGGCCGAGCAACTCACCACAAGGAGGAGCTGCTCCAAAGCTGACACCCATCCTGTTTGGGCTCACAAACCTGTCCTCTGGGCAGATATGTAGGTCAGTACCTGTGAAGGCATTGATGGTACATGTGAGCGCGGAAACTGAAACTTTGAGCCTGGCTTAAACAGAAACATGGGGTGGTCCAGAGCCGCCTAGAGTCCCTGGGAAGGGTGAGCCACTTAGAGCTGTGTGACCTGGAGCGGGTGGCATCACCCTCTGAACCTCAAGGGCTGTATGAGACAACGGACGTGGAAGGCCACTCCATGCCGGGGAGGAAATGTGAGAGACGTCACTCAGTCATTCGTTCATTCATTTCCTGCAGGAATTTGAGGCAAGGGACCCAGCAGGAGACCAAGAAAAAACAATTTCAAGGTCATAAAGTGTAAGTGAAGATGCGGTCTGAGGTTGTCTCAAGTCGGAGTAAAGGAAGTAAACACAAGGGTGCTCCTGTGAAACCCAATGACCCACCCCCCAAGGTGAGGAGGGGGGATGCGGAGGAGGCCCCAGGGTCATTTGGGGAAGTGGGAGGAGCAGGGGCCTGCACTTCTCATCAGTTGTCCTCTAGTCCCAGGGGCTGCTGCCCTGGGAAGGAGCAGGCTCAGACCTTCCAAGACAGCTGAAATATCAAATAGGATGACAGGAAACGAGGCAAAGAAATGGTTCTCAATTTGGATTCATATAATTCTGACACCCACTAGGTGCTCGTTGTATATTTGTTGTTGTTAGGTACCGTCGAGTCAATTTCGTCTCATAGTGACCCCATGTGACAGAGTAGGACTGCTTCATAGTGTTTCCTAGTCTGTACAGTAGACCCCCTTGCCCCCCATCTATAGTCTGCTTTCCACAGTTTCAGTCACCCGCGGTCAACCCAATTCAGAATGTTAAATGAGTACGTAGCGTGATGAAATCTCACGCCGTCCCCGCCTCCATTCACATCACTTTTATGACGGTGTATGGTTATAATTGTTCTATTTTATTGTGAGTTACCGTTGTTAACCTCTTGCTGTGTCTAATTTATAAATTAAACTTCATCACTGGTATGTACGTATAGGACAAACCATAGAATTAGATAAGGTTCGGTGCTATCCGCGGTTTGAGCTTCCGTGGGGGTCTTGGAACCGATCTCCCGCAGATAAGGGGGACTACTGTAATCTTTATGGAAGCAGATCACCAGGTCTTTCTCCTACCGGGCTGCTGGGTGGGTTTGAACCTTACAGTTGGCAGCCAAGCACTTAACCGTTGCGCCAATGGGGCTCCTGCTTCGTATACAATGGGTTGGTTTGTGTGTCTCTGACACTGAACTCTGATTTCTATGGAGCAGCGCTGTTTCGTTTCATCTTTTTAACCCTCCCCAGCAGAGTTCAACACACAGTAGGTCCTCAGTAAATGCTAGCTCCCTTTCTTTCATAGTACAATGGCAGTGGCCTTGCCAAGGAGTGGCTTGGGGAGACATGTTTTGTTCCCCCCATCTCCATTATCACCCCCCAAAAACCACCCTCAGTGAAAACAGTATGTTTTGACATGGACAACTGGTGTCTTCGTCCTCTTCATAAACTAGGAACACAAGCGCCTTTAGCAAGGCTGCTGCTCTTACGGATCTGTAAAGAATCGCTGAATGTCTTGCACAGCCGAGAGACAAGTCTCCCAGTCCCTGCTTCCAAACAGACTGCAGTTGCTAAGTTCCTCACAGGCAGAAATCCTGGAGCCCCGCTCACTCGTGGGGCAGGTGGCCTACAGTTGCTGGAAGACGGGCAAGCTCTGAGTGGTCTGGAATCGTTGGGGACAGCTTCGTGGAGGAGCTGAGATTTTAGCTGGATGCCAGGGAGGCAGGGGGCATACTTCCTTTGAGGAGGAGGGTGAGGTCAAAGTCAAGGCAGGCTGTGCGGAGGGAGGCAGGGGTGGGTGTGTCGGGAGGGAGGGTGTCTGGAAGGGAGGCTGTGAGAGCTGGGGGAAGGAGGCGGGCCTATGTCCTTGAGCAGGACCCACCTCCAGGGGCATCCAAGTCAAGGAAGATTGGGTGAAATCAGATTTTAGGAACATTTGTTGTATGCACCAGGAGCCGCCGAGTTGACTGACTTATGGCGACCCCATGTGTGTCCGAGCAGAGCTGTGCTGCACAGGGTCATCAATGACTGGTTTTTCAAAGTAGGTCTCCAGGCCTTTCTTCCCAGGTGCCTCTGGGTGGACTCGAACCTCCAACCTTTAGGTTAGCAGCTGAGTGTGTTAACCATTTGCACCACCCAGGGACTCTGGAGAGCAGGGGCTGATCAGTTAGAAGGCTTTGGCCATGAGCCCAGTATGAGAGCAAAGGCCTGAACTAGCGTGCATGGTGTAGAAATAAAAGGATAATTGATAGGGGAAATAGAAAGGATGTGGCAATAGGAAGGAACAGCCCAGGAGCGGGAGGGTTCAAAAGTTATAAGGTGAAAAGTGCCCCAGAAGCCGGATGTTTTTGTTGTTCTGTGCCATTGAGTCGATTCTGACTCATAGCGACCTTATCTGACAGAGTAGAACTGCCACATAGAGTTTCCTAGGCTGAAATCTTTAAAGGCGCAGATTGCCAGGTCTTTTCTCCTGTGGAGCCACTGGTGGGTTCAAACCACCGACCTTTCATTAGCAGCTGAGTACTTAACCACGGCACCACCAGGGCTCCTTAGAAGCAGGGCGCCAATTGCCATGGAGCTGATTCCAACTCGTGGAGACCCCATGCGTTTCAGAGTAGAACTGCTCCATAGAGTTTTCATGGCTGGAACCTATGGGAAGCAGAATGCCAGGCCTTTCTTCCAAGGTACCTCTCAGTGGGTTTTTGGTTAGTAGCTGAGCACTTGACTGTTTGTGCCACCGAGGGTAGGGTCAAAAGCAGGGTCAATGTGTATTTTATGTTCCCAGATGAGTTTCCAGAAGGGGGCTAGTTAGGAAGTACTGCTGGCCACAAAAACCGAACCCATCGCCACCGAGTTGATTCTGACTCACAGAAACCCTAGAGGACAGAGTAGAACTGCCTCACAGGGTTTCCAAGGAGCGGCTGGTGGATTCAAACTGCTGACCTTTTGGTGAGCAGCCAAACATTTAACCACTGCGCCACCACTGCTGTCCAGCCCTTGCTAATGTGCACACAAGAGCAGTCGAGAGGTTTTCCACAAACCTCCCCTAGGAAATGGCAGAGAGAGGCAGGTAGGGGTTCACGTGGTCTGCGAATAAACTGCAGATTAATCCTCAACAGCACTTAGTGCAGGGTAAAATGGGATAAATTATTCACATCGTACAGGGTAACGAGCAGGCTGAATCTGTGGCACCAGGCCTCTTGAGCTGTAGTTTTCACGCAGGTCTCCCTCTTAGTCGTCTTATTTAATCATTTCCAGAACACCTGGCTTAAGTACGTGTTTCAGATCTCGTATATATTTTTTTCTGCAAAAATAAATTAGATCATGGTTTCGTCTCCCGACATTCTGACACTTACCATGTTCTTACATTAAAATAAGCATGATTAGTAAGAAAGAGCTCAGTAATTAGGCACAAGGAGGAAGGGGAAACACACTTTTCCTCAGGCTATCCCTCCTGGTCTTCATGGAAGAAGAGCTGTTCTACAGAGGGGCTTCAGGGTGCTCGTTTGCATATGGGGTTCTCCCAGGCCATGGTTAATCTTAGGTGCTTAAATCTGTTTTTCAGAGCTGACTGGGATTCTCTCTCCTGTGGAGCCAGGTGTCTGGGCAGAGGTGCTCCTACCCCTCGGGGGTGTCTGCAAATGTGCTCCAATGAACACACTTATAGCCAAGAGCCTCCCACTTGTGGGCAAGCCTTCAATGGCCCTGGTCCCTAAACCACGCTGGAGTTCTGCTCTACCTTACTCAGACGTCTCCCCCAGAGGGCACAAGCCTCTGTGAGTGGAGGTTCTTGGAAGGATCCATTTCAGGTATGGACCCCCAGACTGAGACGCTGCAGGGGAGGGGGGGAGGGCACAGGTGAGGAGGGCGTAGGTGAGGAATCACAGACAGCCAGGGAGAAAGGGAAGCACAGGCAGGGAGGTGAGGACAAGCCCAAACCAAATCTGCAGCCAAGGATCCATTCCGACTCACAGCAACCCTATAGCACAGACAAGAAGTGCCCCATGGGGTTTCCAAGGAATAGCTGGTGGATTTGAACTGCCGACCTTTGGGTTAGCAGCTGAGCTCTTAATCACTGTGCCACCAGCGCTCCTCAGGGACAAGACGGGAGGTGGCAAACCAAAGGATCAAGCCAAGGAGGAAGAATGGTCCCTGGAGGAAGACAAACTGAGGCAGAAGGTGAAGGGGACAGGCGAACAGCCAGGGGTGGGAATGAAGCTTCTGGTGGAGAAAACTGGGGCTCTCAGAAAGAAAATGCAGCTAGAACCAAGGCAGTGGGAAGGTCAGAAAGAGAAAGAGCGCCAGGAACATACTGGGAAGCAGAGTCTCCATCCGCAGTGATTTTGAGGAACTAAGCTAAGAGCAGGAGCTCTGACTTGTACTTTTGAGATGATGTTATGGTAAGGTTATCTGAAAGAGGGGTGTCAGGTGTTTGGGCAGGGGCACAATTTCAGTGCTTGCCAAGGTGCCATTTTCTGTAGATACACTGCTGGCTGTACTGGGTTAATACCTGCTGTCATGGATTGAATTATGTCCCCCCAAAATGTGTGTATCAATTTGGCTGGGCCATGATTCCCAGTATTGTGTGGTTGCCCTCCATTTCGTGGTTGTGATTTTATGTTAAAGAGGATTAGGGTGGGATTGTAACACCCTTACTAAGGTCACACCCCTGATCCAATGTAAAGGGAGTTTCCCTGGGGTGTGGCCTGCACCACCTTTTGTCTTACAAGAGATAAAAGGAAGGGGAAGCAAGCAGAGAGGGGGTACCTCATACCACCAAGACAGCAGTGCCAGGAGCAGAGCGCGTCCTTTGGATCCTAGACCAATGGAAGACTGACAACAAGGGAACTTCCTCCAGAACTGGCAGAGAAAGCCTTCTTCCCCTGGAGCTGACACCCTGAATTTGGACTACTAGACTGTAGGAAAATAAATTTCTCGGTTAAAGCCATCCACTTGTGTTACTTCTGTTGAAGCAGCACTAGATAACTAAGACAGCTGCCATACCTGCCGTACCCCAGTTGGGCCTCTGGTGAGGGAGACTCCTAGGTCTCTAATGTGGGGACCGCTGTGGCCACTAGCTGGGGTCCAAAGAGCGGGTGTGTGGGAGGGGCTAAGGTAAGGAGCTGGGCGTTCAGTTTTGGACGTGCTGCTTTGGGGGTGCCTGAGGGGTTCCCCTATATGTGGACAACAGCAGTGTCTTAGTCACCCAGTGCTGTAACAGAAATAGCACAGACGGGTGGCTTCAACAAACAGACATTTATTTTCTCACAGTTTAGGAGGCTGGCAATCCGAATTCAGGGCGCCGGCTGTGGGGAAGGCTTTCTCTCTGCGACTCCAGAGGAAGGTCCTTGTTCCTCGGCTCCCTGGTGATCTTCACGTGGTGGGGCATCTATCCTGTCCCAACTCTGCTTGCTTCTCTGTGTCTAATCTGTTCGGTTGATATCTCCAAAGAGATCAATTTAAGATACACCCTACATGAATACTACCACATTAGCATAAGAAAGAAAACCCATTCCCAGACAGGATTACAACCACAGGTATAAAAAACCCCTGTTGCCTTTAAGTCATTCCGACTCCTAGCGACCCTAGGGTGAGGAGTTACAACACAAGTTTTTTGGCGGGAATACAGATCAATCCATCACAAGCAGGCAATCGGATACACGGGCCTGGATGGCCGTTGCCCCCAGTTCCATCTCCCCCCCCCCCATCCTGCAGACAGTCCCTTGCTGGGAGTCGACAGCAGAATCTGGAGTTGGCGAGACTAAGTGTGATTAATGCAGAAGAGATGAAGGCGGTATTGGATGGCAGGAAACACAGACTCTGTTAGGCACAGCAGAAGGTGATCAAAGAGGACGGACCAAAGGTGGTCATGGATGCGCAGAACGTTCACTCTCCTGAGAAAACCAAACCCTTCGACCTCAGGTTGGGTCCGACTCAGAGACCCTACAGGACAGAGCAGAACTGCCCCATAGGGTTTCCAAGGAGCAGCGGGTGGATTTGAACTGCCGACCTTTTGGTTAGCAGCGGAACGCTTAACCACTGTGCCACCAGGGCAAAAATTTCTAAGTGAGGTGAAGAGAGAAGAATTCATTAAAGACGTGGCTATCTTTTAGTGTCAGCCTTTAATTCCATGCAGCAGAATTTGTTGAACAGTCACCATATTCATTGATTCCACATTTATTGAACACCTACGGCGTGCCAGGTGGCTTCATAAGAGCTGGGGATATAGCAGTGAACAAACAAAAATTCCTGCCCTCGGGGAGCTTACCTTCTGGTAAGGGTGGGAGAAAAATGATAACCACCAACAACAGCCAAAGAAATAAAATATATTGTTTTGGGTGACCACTAGCTCATCCAACACCTTCACGCAAACTAGAAAAAGGCCACTTGTCTGGGCTGACGTGACCCTGTGTCGGGTCCACAGCTTGGCATGCGGAGCACGGGCCCACGCTTCTCCCTCAGCCAGGTCTCCAACCTGCACGGCTTTACGGGGCAGCTCTGCATGGAAGAACAGTTGTGCAAAAGAGACAAATAAAGCAACCACAGAAGGTCTTTTTGGGAAAACGACATTTGAACAAAGACCTGAAGGGGATGAGTAAGCAAGTCATGTGGCTGTCTTGGGGCAGGTCATTCCAGGGCAATGGGAACAGCTGGTAGGAAAGCTGGCGACAGGAACATGCCAAGCATGTTTGAGAAACAGCGAGGACGCCAGTGTGGCTGGAGCAGAGAGAGTAAGGGTGAAAAGAGTAGGAGACTAGATCATAAAGGCAGCTGGAGGCCAGACTGTATCTAACCTGTTAGGCCAGTATAAAGGAGCCCTGGCCACTAACCCAAAGGCTGGTGGTTTGAACCCACCCAGTGGCTCCACGGGAGAACGACCTGGTGATCTGCTCCTGGAAAGATTACAGTCTAGAAAACCCTAGAGGGCAGTTCTACTCTGTCACACGGGGTCACCATGAGTGGAAAATTGACTCGACGACACCTGCCAACAACAACAACAGGCCATTGTGAGGACTTACCTGTCTCCTTCTCGGTGAGATAGGAAGCCTCTGAAGGCGTAGGAGCAGCGGAGGACATGATTTGACTTCTGGACGTGGGGGAACCATTGAGGAAGATCATGTAGTGATCAAGGTGAGAGGTGACGGTAGCTCAGACTAGGGAGGTGGCAGTGGAGGGGAAGATAATGAGAACTGGTCATCATCTGGATGTATTTTGTAAGGCCAACAGACTTTCCTGAGGGATAGATATACAGCAGAGAGGGATGCCTCCAAGGCATCTGGCCTGAGAAGTGGAGGAATGGAGTTGCCATTTATTAGGAAAGAGATTGCTGTGGGAGGAAGCAGAATCGGGCATACTGTCAAAAATTTGAATTTTTGCATCCATGTGAATGGGAGGACTAAGCAAAAAGCCCTCCCCTGTGATATGCTCTGGCCCTTGAAACAGCCCCAATTTACAGACGACAAAATCAAGACCAGAATAACTTGGCTAAATCTTGTGCAACTAGCAAGTTACAAAACTAGGATTCAAACAAATCTGACTCCAACACCCCTGCTCTTTGCCCCCTTTTCCCACATCATCTCAGAGAACTCCTTCTCCTCCAGGGGACCAGACAGAGGTGGACCATGAGCTGCTCCGGGGCTGAGCGAGGCTGAATGCCATTCACCATTGAATTCCCAGCGGTGGGATTCGGTCGGAGGGACCAATACAT
Organism: Trichechus manatus latirostris; assembly: GCF_000243295.1. Taxonomy (NCBI): domain Eukaryota; kingdom Metazoa; phylum Chordata; class Mammalia; order Sirenia; family Trichechidae; genus Trichechus; species Trichechus manatus. The sequence continues at coordinate 6,181,994 of NW_004444028.1, read as the reverse complement.
AACACTCTTCCTCTCAACTCAATTCTGGGACCTACTGAGAGACAGACGTGGGAGTCACGCAGACAGACAGTTGATGAACCTGACGGTGGAGATGAGGCTTGGACGCGAGGTCCCGGGGGGCTTCCTGATGTTGTCCCCCAGTGTGGCAGGGCCAGACACTGCAGGCCTCTTCCTGAAACCTCACCTGAAGAAGCAACTCAAACGCAGGTGTGCTGCTGGCTGACGGTGTCAAAGAGACAGAAAGGGAGAGGAAGGGGCTGAGCTTCCCACGATCACCCACGCTCAGCCTTGCTCCCAAACTCACTTATCAGCTAAATCAGGCAGGAGCAGGGAGCGAGGCCAGGAAGGGTATGCTAGCTGCGGCCCCCCCAAATGGAAATGCGAGGCAAGGAAAAGAAAGTACTACTCTCCCCACCCAGCTCTACACCCCCCCCAAAAAAACGAGCACACAGTAGGTACTCAGTAAATGTTTGCTGAATTTTTTAATAGCTAAAACACAAGCAAACACAAAGGGAAACCTGTGAGAGCTGGAACTCGACGGGACTACCTTGATTTTCTGGGTCTCACACGTTGTCCACTTTTGACGGGATGCAGTCTTGCTTTCTGTCACTCCCTATGAGTGGAAACTATCTGCGTTTTTCCTTCTCTGATGGGTTTCCACTTTACACAGGTTCTGGCTTGCTCCGGGGTTATTGTACCATCCAGCAAACACTGCAGAAGGCACCTCAGTTACGCGCTTACTCATCACAATACGCCCACGAGGTAGGCACTGTTCTCAATGCGTTTTACAAACGAAGACATGGAGGCCCCAAAAAGTGAAGTACTTGACCTAGGGCGGGGCCAGGGTTTAAACCAGGCAGTTTTCTCGCAGAGTCAGCACAGGTAACCAGCACACATCCTGGGCCTTGCTCAGCTGTGCTGGCGAAGAGAAGCCACCTGATGAGGTTATGAAGTGCATCGGGGCCAGATGAGTGGGCAGCTAATTCTGCTGGAGCTGGGGGAAGAGGATGGGGGAGTCACGAGCGGTCACAGAGAGAAGGTGATGGTTGGCCTGCGTCTTGAAAGGCAAGTAGAGACTTGTCAAAGGGACAAAGTTGGGGGGAGGAAATGGCATTCTAGAAGAGGGACCAGCACAGTCAAAAATCCTGAGACCTGGGCAACATATGGTGTGTTTGGGGAATAATGAACGGACAAGATTGTCCAAAAAAGACATCACAAAATGGCAGCCCACACCCCAACTGCAGCCTGTAGCATGATGTGTTTGACTTACACAATTTTTAAAAAATTGTCCCAGCATTTAAAAATTGAGTAATTTCACACAAACATCTTGACTTCTGGATTTTCTTACAGACCAGAAGAGAACCCTGGCTAACCTCAGGCTTGTGTTTTCACGTGGACACTGTCATGAATTGAATTGTGCCCACCAAAAATATCTGTCAACTTGGCTAGGCTATGATTCCCAGTATTGTGTGGTTGTCCTCCATTTTGTGACTGATTTTCCTATATGTTGTAAATCCTAATCTCTGCCTGTGGTTAATGAGGCAAGATTGGATTATGTTGAAGAGGGTTAGGGTGGGATGTAACACCCTTGCTCAGGTCATATCTCTGATCCAATGTAAAGGGAGTTTTCCTGGTGTGTGACCTGCACCACCTTTTATCTACAAGAGATAAAAGGAAAGAGAAGGGAGCAGAGAGTTGTGAACCTCATACCATCAAGAAAGCAGCACCAGGAGCAGAGCTCGTCCTTTGGACCCGGGGTCCCTGTGCTGAGAAGCTCCTAATCCAGGGGAAGATTGATGACAAGGACCTTCCTCCAGAGCTGACAGAGAAAGCCTTCCCCTGGAGCTGATGCCCTGAATTTGGACTTGTAGCCTACTAGACTGTCAGAAAATAAATTTCTCTTTGTTAAAGCCATCCACTTGTGGTATTTCTTTTATAGCAGCACTAGATGACTAAGACAGACACCTTTGTTGAGAGCTGAGAAGCTGAGAAGCTGCGAAGCTGCTCTCCCCTTCAGATAGACATGAGGTCCCCAGCTCTCCACAATCCTACCACTCCCTGGCATCTCCCCAACGCCTGCCTACTCCACCGACTTACTTAGCTAACCTACCTGGCTCCTGTGTGCGCTTGAGTTTGCAAACCCCAGGCTAGAGGCTGGGGCCGAGTGTTGAAGGGCCTGGTGTGCCATGACGAGGACTTTCAATTTTATCCTGAAGGCAGTCAACAGCCTTTGAAGGTTATGGAACAGAAGGGTACAGGATCAGATGAGATGGGGGAGAGGTGGAGGCAATATTGAAATTATTAGGCACGAGGGTACCAATCGATTCTTCCACAGAGTTCCTCTTCTGGATAAAGCAGCCGGCAGCTGTTCCTGGAGACTCATGGTTGTGGGCGCTGGACTTGGAGAAGAGTGAACGGCCCTCCTTCTTTCAAACACTACTACCCTCACCCTGCTGGTACGTTGTGTCTGTTTAGCAAAGGAGAAAATAAGCACAAAGCTGGGTCAACGTCCCAGCTTTGCCATTTCTCCCTGTCCATCTTTGGCAAGTCACTTAACTTCTCTGAGCCTCAGCTTCTTCAACTGTAAAATGGGGGCAATATAATCTAACTTGCAGAGTGGTTGTGAGCATGGAATGAGAAAAGGTGCTTGAACATGACTGTAGATGGCAGAAGCCCTAAAGAGGGTAAAGGACTACTGGGACTGTTAATACAGGAAGACCCCACATGTGGGGCTTGGCTCTGGGAGTGTCCGACACCAAGAGGTGACACAAACCCCCCAGTAATTGTGGTTCCCACTGTCCTGGGGCTTTTACCAACCACACAGGTCACATCAAGCTGCAAGAGCAAGAGAATAAGCAAAAGAACTTATATCCCCTGCCTGTCAGCCCCACCCCCAACACAGACATGTGCACACACATAGTCTGCTGTAGTGGCAGAAGCCGAGCCACATGGTCTGAGCTGACCATGGCTTCTGGGGATGGGCTGGGGGGTAGGGGACCCAAATCCCCTCTGGCTGGCATACAGCATCACGGTGGCTTGGGGATGGAGTCTGCACGGTCAGCCTGCTTTCAGCCTCTCCTCTCCTCTCTCCCGTCGCTGCCCTGTGCTCTCTCCCTCCCACCCCCCTCATTCTGTCTCCAGCCCTGCAATTCATCACCTCGACCTCCCTGCCCTCTATGACCGCGTCTCTTTCCTCACAACTTTTGCATTTTGATGTTAAAACAGTATTTTACCCAATATTTGACAGCATTTGGAGCCTTTACCAAGGCCTTTCACGTCTGTTATTCCATTTGAGCTTCACCAGGTCACTGTCAGGCAGGCAGGGAAGGTGTTATTATTAGCAGGGGTGATAGTCAAAGTATTTAACAACCGAAATGCTATGAGCCCAACCAGCCTGAATGGATGCGTGTCACAGTGGTGGGAGCCGGGCCTGAGGCGTCCTCTGTAGTTGGTGGATCATAGAGAAGTGTGGGTGTCCCACGGTGGGGGTCAAGACGGCCAGGGCAGCTGGGGGGCAGATTTGAAGGACTCAGGGAAGTGGCTTTTTATGAAGCAGTATGGAAGTATTTCTGTTTTATAAGCATGGCATAACCACCAGTGCTTACAGTGGACCGTGGCGATTAGTCCCAGTGTGCTGAAGTAGCAACTGAGCTCAAACCCAAACCAGAAGCAAACCCGTTGCTGTCAGGTCAATTCCGACTCATAGTGACCCTGTAGGATAGAGTGGAACTGCCCCCATAGGGTTTCCACAGAGCGGCTGGTGGATTTGAACTGCCGACCTTTTGGTTAGCAATCCAACACTTAACCACCGTGCCACCAGGGCTCCAACTGAGCTCAGGGAGAGGAATAACTCGTCCAGGATTAGGATGAAGACAGGACCAGAAGTTGAGTCTCCTGACTCCTGGGGCAGAGGTTTTGCCATTACCTAAGGGTGCAGGCTAAATGCAAGCACTTGTGTTTGCACCTCGTCCCCCCCTGACCTCACAGCAGCCTTGGACACTGGTAACGCCCTCTCTTCTTGAACTTTGATCCCTGACCTGCCGCAGGTCAACTCTACTGGTCCTCCTCATACTTCTCTGACCAGGTCTTCTTATCTCCTCACCATCTCCCCGTCTCACCCTCACATGTGTCAAGATTCTGCCCCCGGGACCTCTTCCTTCAACTCCATCCTTTCAGAGATGGTATCTCCTGTACCCACTCATTGCCTTCATGTCCATTCCGACTCTGACTCATCGCAGCGACCCTATAGGACAGACTAGAACTGCCCCATAGGTTTTCCAAGGCTGTAAATCTTTACGGAAGCACACTGCCACACCTTGCTCCTTCAGCTGGTGGATTTGAACCTCAGACCTTTCCGTTAGCAGCCAAGTGCTTAACCAGTGCACCACCAGGGCTCCTTCTCCTGTACCTACACCATCTGCTGTTACCTCTCTGAGAACAATTTCCAGGAATTCCCTGAGGTCCTAACCCTTCTCCTGAGCTACCCATCAGCCATTTCCCCCTGAGCATTCTGCTAGCCACCCCACCTCAACTTGCTCCCGAGTGACCTCACCACTTTCTCCTCCCAAACCAGCTCTCCCTCGTGACTTCACCATGCCCATAAATGTCACCATCATTCTCCCACCTCCTAGATCGTACACGAGTCGTCTGGCAGATGCCCAGGGGCAGCGTGCCCATGCGGGCCATCCACCTGCTGTCTCTCTATGCCCTTGGAAACCCAAGTGAAGATCAGTTTTGAAGTCAAGACTGGGGCTTGTGCCCGGTCTCCCTCAGCCCTTGTCTCACGCTGAGGTCATGACTTCATCTTCCTTTGCAATATGGCCTGTACATTTTTTTCATAAATAGAATTTTTATTTTTATTAAAATAATACATTAAAAAAACCCTGTTGCTGTCAAGTCGATTCTGACTCATGTCGACCCACGTGTTACAGAGTAAAACTGTGCTTCATAGGGTTTTCTTGGCTGTAATCTTAGCAGAAGCAGATGGCCAGGCCTTTCTTCTGTGGCACCATGGGGTGGGTTCAAATCACTAATCTTTAGATTAGTAGCTGAGAGCAAACCATTTGCACCACCCTTGTTTAAAAAGCCAAATAGTCCTCCTACACCAAAAACCCATTGCCATCAAGTCGATTCCGACTCATAGCAACCCTACGGGACAGAGTCGAACTGTCCCATAGGGTTTCCAAGGAGCAGCTGGTGGATTCAAACTGCCCACCTTTTAGTTAGCAGCCAAATGCTTAACCACTGTGCTACCAGGGCCTCATTAGTCCTCCTAGGTATATGAGAAAAAACAATTGCTCCCTGCTTCATCTCTCCCTATCTCTGATTCTTACTCCTCAGAGGTATATGCTTTCAACATTTTTTTAAAACTATTTCTTTAGGTATTTATCTCCATTTTTCAAACAGTGGTAAATGCTTGTACTCTTCTGTATAGATTTTTCCGTTTTAGTCATTATCTATTGACTTCTATCACAGCTGCCGTCAATAGCCTCAAGAAAGTATTCTTCCTCACTTCCCAGTGTCAAGGTATGCGTCTCTGTCCCCGAAAGCTTTTGACTCTGGCAGGCCGAAGAGCCAGGAATGAGTGTGCCACCTCCGCCATTGCCAGCAGTCCTCAACCAATGACTCCCAAGAGCGGGTGTATACACACCGCAGCTCCCTCCCTCTCAGATGGGGTAATTCTGAGGTGTGTGTCTTGCCCCATTTCCCAGTGTTCTCTGTGAGATTAAGTTCAATCATCCACAGAGGTATCTGGCTTAATCACACATTCTTTTATTGACTGTCTTCTCTCTCCTATATCCTCTGTGGGTGTCCCCTGTTCTTCCCAACTAAACCAAACCAGTTACCAGCTGCTGTCGAGGCAACTCTGACTCATGGCTACCCCATGTGTGTCAGAGTAGAACTGTGCTCCACAGGGTTTTCAAGGCTGTGAACTTTCAGAAGTAGATCGCCAGGCCTTTCTTTTGAGGCACCTCTGGGTGGGTTCAAACCACCAACCTTTTGGTTAGGAGTTGAGCACTTAACCATTTGCTCCACCCAGAAACTCCTCCAAATAAACTACTTGCCCGCAAAGTCTTGTCTCAGGGTCTGCTTCTGGGGAAGTTGAAATCAACGCAATTTCCTATATGGGAGATGAGGACCTAACCTCTCCTACAGTTCTTTTCCATGAATACGCACTCACACACAGACACACACACACCCACACACACACACACACACACACTACCCCACACTCTCTCAATATAGTTGTAGCACGGTTTTTAGTTAAATCAACATTCAGCATTTACATTGACTATGTAAATACTGCTCACAGTGAGCCACATAATGAACTATGATTACATTTCTTTTTTAAATAGTGTTTTATTTTTCCTAAAGCTAATAATTGCTTTTCCCCCTCTTGGCTTAGTTTTCTATGTACTTATCACTAATTCATCCCAAGCCTCTCTTGCAGACTAAAACTTTCTCAATATACTCAAATAAATCAGGTTATCTGGAAGTTTCACGGTTTCCTTGGAAACACCACTCCTGAAGGCTGGACTTATCCTGCTCCAGCCTGGGGTGGTTGCTTTCCTGGTTTTCTGCACATCTGTCATCCCTCTGGAAGGTTCTTTTGCCACTTACGTGTATTAGATCCCTCTATATCCTGGGCCCTGTGTATTCTTTCTTGGTTTACTTCCTCATTACATCTTTCAGTAGCTTTATGAGTGCGGGTACATCAGATGCAAATATTTGAAAACTTGCATGTCTGAAAATAACACAGTTCAAGCGTTATTGGCAATTTGACTGGCTAGTGAGTTCTAGATTTAAAAAACTGTTTTCTTTCAGAATTTGGACAAAATTCTAGCTTCCAGCATTGCTCTATATTTTGTTTTCTTTTACGTTATTTAGCAATGTATTTGAATGACGTATTTAATATTTATAAATGTATTGTTTTAATAGCTCTTTTATTATATGCTTTTCCTTTGTTGCATTTTATAGGATATCTATATTTAATCCTATAGATTTTACTTTATTAATTCTTTTTTTGTTTTACAATGCTGTTGAGGTATTGGAGCCCTGGTGGCGCAGTGGTTAAGAGCTTGGCTGCTAACCAAAACGTCAGCAGTTCAAATCCACCAGCCACTCCTTGGAAACCCTATGGGGCAGTTCTACTCTGTCCTATAGGGTCGTATGAGCCAGAATCGACTCGATGGCAATGGGTTTTTTTACTGAGGTATATTTTTGCACTCAAAGTTCATCCATTTCAAGTTTACGATTGAATGATTTTTACTAAATTTACCGATCTCTGCAACCATCACCACAAACCAGTTTTAGAACATTTTCATCACTCCAGTAAGATTTCTCATGCCCATTCCAGCACTGGTTCTGCCCGGTTCAGTCATGGCTGACAAAGCAAAACCCGAACAGACCCCAATGTTAAAATGTGGGTGAAGTGGGAACAGGAAAAATTACAGGTCAAAGCCCAGCTAGAAATTTAATCTTCTTAGAAAACAAGGGCAGCCATAGCAACCAAACCTCTTGACAGGCTGAGTTGGAAACAGGGGTGCCCTGCTCAAAGATGGCAGCCGATCGTGCCACGTTGAATGTGTGTCATGCTCCACAGTCCTGGCAATAATCTAATTTCCTGCATCAGGCTCCTGAAAGAGCTACTACGCCTCTTCTGAGTCTCTCATTCCAGAGCTTTGAACCATAATTTTTGCCATTCTGCTTATTGTTCCACTTTACCCAAATTTTTAAAATTCGGGTCTGTGCTGATTTTGCTTCCTCGGCTATGACTCAACCGGTTAGAACTAGTTCAAAGCCCCGCTTTCGAGCAGTCCAATACATCGAACAAAGGATTAAACCCCAATCCTTGGTATATGACCCAATTTTTCTCTCTAGAAACTTTGAGGACCTGCTCTATATTCCTGATATCTGAAATCTTATAATGATGTGCCTTAGTAAGATTTTTTTTTCCCTTTGGCAATTATTGCCAAAACTTTTCTCAGTCTCTTCCTTCTGGAACTCCTGTTATTCTAGTAGAGAGCCTTCTGAATAACACTTCAATGCCCTTATCTTTTTTCTCTTATTAGTTCTCTCTCTCTTTTTTTTTTTTGTCTTTAATTGTTTTACTTTTAGGAGAGTTCCTCAATTTTTCCCTTCCAAACCTATACAATTTTTAAATTGTAGCTGTCTTGACTTGCAAGAGCCATCTCTTATCCTCTACAGGTTCTTTTTGTACAGCTCTCATCTTGTTTCACGGGGGCAATCATTCCCTGTCCCTCTGAGGATATTAATTATGCTGTTTTAAAAAATGGTTTCTTCTCCCTGAATTACATGTTTCCCCAGGTTTATTTCTTATTTAACTGGATCTTTGTCTTAGACTCTTCCTTACCCTACTATCCACTCATATTTAAGAGTGAGGCACTTAGAAGCTCAAGCTCATTGAAATCTCTGTGTGCACAGGCAGGGCTGGTTGGGTAGAGGGCCACAATGTAGTGTTACCAGGTGAGAAGCTGATCTTTTACTGGAGACTCCCCCATTAATGCCAATATCAGTAGGTCTTTCTCTTGGGTCGTTTACCTACCCCATGATGCCGTCAGTGCCCAGCCAGGGACTTTCCCAACCTCCTTCTTCTCAAGTGTAAGCCAGGCTTCAGCATTCTGGAAGCCCAATAGGGGAAAGAGTGGGTGATCACATTGTTCAGGATGGAGAATTTCACTTAATGCTTCTGTTTTCAGTATGGTGCCTCACCTCTTCCCTCCACTTTGCCTGGTGTCTTCCCCAAGTCCAGAGTCCCTCTCTTGAAGCCTCTCCAGAGACTAAACCTCCTCTGCTGGGTCAGGTGGAGAAAGGCATCTGGCTACAAGTGTTGGGAGACGGGAATCAAACTTCAAATTCCTTGTTTTCAACCCCACCCCGTTCCATCAGCTTCAGTTACCAGGTACCTCCATTTTCTAAACGTTTCTGTCTTGTTTTGTTTTTTCCATATCTAATCAGCTTGCTTCTTGAAACTTCTCCACCCCCTACAGGAAGCTTTCTCTTCTCAGCCAAGTCGGTTAATATTCACCCAACTACTATCCATCTTCCAAATGCTATTTTTGGAATCCTCCAAAGCTATCGTCTCCTCCTTTGTTGCTATAGTCCTGTGGGTTCACACTTTATTATTTTACTGTCATTTTAGGAATAGAGTCAAAAGCATATGTTTAATGTGCCAGGTTTAACCAGAAATTCCCTTACTGTTCTTGCTGCCTTGCTCCTAAGCCTGACTCATATTTCCAGTCTGAATGGCTTACTATTCTCCAGACAAACTCGGCTCTTTCTGGCCCCCTTACCTTTGCTGATAAAGTTTCCGGAATTCTCTCCTCACCTCTTTTCCATCCTTCAAGGCTAATCTTAAATATCATATCCAGGAGACCTTCTCCAATTATCACTGCTAAAAACCCCTGCCCTCCTCTGATGCCCGTTATACCTTCACTGCTCCTAAGGCACCCATCCACCCCCTGCCTGTCAGTGTGTCATACCGTGGTGGCTTGCATGTTACTATAATGCTGGAAACTATGCCATCGGTATTTCCAATACCAGCAGAGTCACTCATGCTGGACAGGTTTTGGCGGAGCTTCCAGACAAAGACAGACTAGGAAGAAAGGCCTGGTAATCTACAACTTCTGAAAATTAGCCAACGAAAACCTTATGAATCCCACTAGAATATTATCTGATACAGACACATCATCAGGAAAGATCAGTTGCTAGAAAAGGACATCATGGCTGGTAAAGGAGAGGCTCAGTGAAAACGAGGGAAACCCTCAGTGAGTTGGATCGACACAATAGCTGCAACAATGGACTCAAACATCCCAAAGATCGTGAAGATGGGGCAGGACGGGGCAGTGTTTGTTCTGTTATACGTAAGGTCGCCATGAGAGGGCACCTAGCAACTAACAGCAATAACGGGGCACCTATACAATGGTGTGTACGTTGGTCACCTCCCCTATTAAGTTCCTTGAGGGAGGGAACAACATTTTAACATCTTTTCATCCCTTTCAACCAGCAGCTGATCGATACATATTTGTTGAATACTAAGAATTAGAATAATTCAATGTCCGCCCTCTGTGTGCCATTGGCCTCTAACACAGTAATTCTGCAAGGTAGAGCATTATCCTCAATTTGTAAGTGCGGAAACTGATGTTCCAAGAAGTTAAACAACTTGCCCGAGGTCACACAGGCAGTAAGAGGCAGGTTCAGAATTGAAACCCTGGTCTCTGTCTCTAAAGTCTATTTTGTTTTAAATCCCAGCTGCTTTGTGTCACGTATCTTTGTTGCTGTCGTTTATTATCTCTGTTTTATGAACTCGGGTATTTTAACATTTTTACTCTGTGTGTTCCTTTCAGCACTTTGATTGAAAGTGTGGGTGTTAGGCGGTTACCTTGCTCATTCCAAACCCTTGTTCCTAAAACTAGAATCCTTACCTGGGCCCCTGTGGATCCATATCTGTCAGTTATTGGACACTTACACTCTGCTAAGCACTTAGTAATAAGTTATATCTAAGGCCATGGGCTCTGAAGACTGGTTCAAATCCTGGCTCCTCCCCTTACTAGCTATGAGGTTGGGCAGGTTACAACCTCTCTATGCTTCATTTCCTTCTGTGTAAAATGGGCATCATAATAGTACATGCCACATAAGACTGGGGTGGGGAATTAAATAAATTAAGTCATGTAAGCTGCTTAGAAGAGTCTGTTGCACTTCATTAGTACTAATTCATGTTTTCTATTATTAACACATACTTTAATCTCATTTAACTTACCTTCACACCAACTCTGTGAGGCAGAAATTATTATCCTAACTTTGCAGGTGAGGAGCCTGCTACACAGATATAAATGGTTTCACTGCAAAGCCTTGTTCTTAACCACTACACCCCACAGCCAGAAAGAGAGATGATATTTGTGGACATTTTCCAGGCTTTTAAAATTTGGTCTATCTACGAGCAAGGGGCAGTGGACGCCTTTGATCTCCAGTGCAAGCCTGGAAAGGACGTGAGAGCGCCATTACTGTGCAGGCTGGCAAGGAGTCAGGGAACCTGGACCCCAGCCCTCCCAGCTGTGTGACACCTTTTCTGGGGCCCGTTTCCCTCATCTGTAGGATGAACGTTTGCACTGGCCTTCTCCAAAGGCCCTTCCAGCTCCCTTGCAGAGACTCCCAGCCTAGCCAGCGTGTTATCTGCTGAATACCAGCACCATCTGGTGGCCATGGGCCCTAACCCAAGTCCCCTGCTTCTCACTGCCACCTCGTGGCCACTAGCGCATCTCGGTTCAAATTTTAAAAAACAAAAGCAATGGACACTTTCACACACGTTATCTTCATAGCAACCCTGATGAGATAGGACAGGTGTTGGCACAGTCATTTATCGACAGGAAGTTGGTGCTCAGAGAAGTCAGATGAACGCATGGAGTCACACAGCCAGCTGGCTGGCAGTCAGAGCCGGATTCAAGCTACCTCTGAAACAGACAGAAATCCCTGGGTGACAAAATGGTCAAGTGTTTGGCTACTGACTGAAAGGTTGGTGGTTCTACCCAGAGGCATCTCTGAAGAAGGACCCGGTGATCTGCTTCTGAAAACCCAGCCACTGAACACCCCACGGTGCACAGTCATCCTCTGAAATACATGGGGTCCCCACGAGTCAGCATTGACTCAACACGACTGTTCTCGTGTTTGTTCGTTTTTCTGAAACAGATTACCAAAAAACAAACCCATCGCCGTTGAGCTGACTCTGACTCACAGTGACCCTATAGGACAGAGTAGGACTGCCCCCATAGAGTTTCCAAGGAGCGGTTGGTGGGTTCAAACGGCTGACCTTTTGGTTAGCAGCCGAGTTCTTAACCACGGTACCACCAGGGCTCCAAAACAGATTAAGCAGATATTTATTGAGAACCTACCAAGTGCAAGAGGCTTCGCATAGGTTATTTCACATTGTCTGTCCATATAAATGGAGACTCAGTGAAGTTAAGTAATTTATACAGCACAGGTTGCGTCAGAGGCAGGATTGGAACCCAGACGCTATGACGCTACCCTGCCACATAGTCCCTCCTCCACGCCCAGAGTAGGTTCTGAAGCACACAGAACAACCAAGTCTTCTGCTATCCAGAATTCTGTGATTCTTCTTCAGGACTGAATCTCTAATTTTTAGCTGGGCAGATAGCCGCCTAGAATAAAGATTATGCTTTCCAGCCCCCCTTGCAGCTAGATGTGGGCCAGTGAGAAGTAAGGAGGACTGGTATGTGCAATTTCGGGAGAGTCTTTGAAGGAAGTGGGCATACCTTTGTTTGGTAGGTAGCTTCTAAAATGGCTCCTAGTGACCCTCACTTGCTGGTATTAATGCCCTTGTGTAATCCTCTCCCCTTAAGTGTGAGTTGGAGGTAGTGTTTCTAACAAATAGAATGTAGCAAAAATGATGGGAAGTTATTTCCAACATCAGCTTACAAGAGACTATGACTTCTGTCTTGCTGAAACTCTCCCTGGTTCTTCTTGCTTGCTTGCTCGGATGAAGCAAACCACCATGTTGTGAGCTGCCTTTTGGAGAAGCCACATGACAAGGAACCGAGAGGGCCTCTGGCCAACAGCCAGTGAGGAACTGAAGCCCCCGGTCCAACAGTCTGCAAGGATCTGTCAATAACCATGTGAGTGATCTTGGAAGCAAATCCTTTCCAAGTTGAGCCTTGGTATCACTGGCAAGCCGGCATCTTGACTGCCATCTTGTAAGAGACCCTGACCCAGAAGATCCAGCTAAGCCATACTAAGATTCCTGACCAACAGAAACGGCAAAATAATAAATGTTATTATTTAAGACTCTAAGTTTTGGGGTACTTACACAATAGATAGCTATTATACGTTTTTCCTCCTTTTTCTCTTCCTTGCTAATTGGAAGGTGGATGTGATGGTTGGAGAAGACATCTTATAGACTATGAGATGTTGTTAGGTGCTGTTGAGTGAGTTCCGACTCAAAGTGACCCTATGCGCAACAGAAGGAAATGCTGCGCGGTCCTGCGCCAGCCTCACAATTGTTGCTGTGTTTGAGCCCCTTTGTTGCAGCCACTGTGTCAGTCCATCTCATTGAGGGTCTTCCTCTTTTTCTCTGACCCTCTACTTTACCAAGCATGATGTCCTTCTTCAGGGACTGGTTCCTCCTGATAACATGTCCAAAGCACGTGAGACAAAGTCTTGCCATTCTTGCTTCTAAGGAGCATTCTGGCTGTACTCCTTCCAAGACAGATTTGTTCGTTCTTCTGGCAGTTCATGGCATATTCAATATTCTTCGCCAACACCATAATTCAAAGGTGTCAATTCTTCGGTCTTGCTTATTCATTGTCCAGCTTTCACATGCATATGAGGCAATTGAAAATACCTTGGCTCGAGTCAGGCACACCTTAGTCCTCAAAGTGATATCTTTGCTTTTTAATACTTTAAAGAGGTCTTCTGCAGCAGATTTGCCCAGTGCACTGCGTCGTTTGATTTCTTGACTGCTGCTTCCATGGGTGTTGATTGTTGATCCAAGTAAAATGAAATCCTTGACAACTTCGAACTTTTCTCCATTTATCATGATGTTGCTGATTGGTCCAGTTGTGAGGATTTTTGTTTTCTTTATGTTGAGGTGTAATCCATACTGAAGGCTGTAGTCTTTGATCCATCAGTAAGTGCTTCAAGTCCTCTTCACTTTCAGCAAGCAAGGTTGTGTCATCTGCATAGCACAGGTTGTAATGAGTCTTCCTCCAGTTTTGATGCTGCATTCTTCATACAGTCCAGCTTCTCGGATTATCTGCTGAACATACAGATTGAATAAGTATGTTGAAAGGATACAACCCTGACGCACACATCTCTTGCCTTTAAACCACACAGTATCCCCTTGTTCTGCCTGAACGAGTGCCTCTTGGCACTCATGAGCACAACTGAATGTACTGGAATTCCCATTTTTCGCAATGTTATCCATAATTTGTTATGATACACACAGTCGAATGCCTTTACATAGTCAATAAAACACAGGTAAACATCTTTCTGGTATTCTCTGCTTTCAGCCAAGATCCATCTGACATTAGCAATGATATCCCTCATTCCATGTTCTCTTCTGAATCTGGCTTGAATTTCTGGAAGTTCCCTGTCGATGTACTGCTACAACCACTTGTGAATTATCTTCAGCAAAATTTTACTTGTGTGTGATATTGTTTGATAATTTCTGCATTCTGTCGGATCACCTTTCTTTGGAATGGGCACAAATTTGGATTTCTTCCAGTCGTTGGTATGAGATAGACTTGGGAATTGAGGGCCCACATGGAAGAATGCCAAGCCAGAGGGGGTCTGCGTCCTGACCTAGTGGGGGATTACTATCATTTTTAATTTTCTTTCACTCTCAGCTGAACCCGCGTCTTCCTTTTTTTACGTTAAAGTGGTTGTGTGTGTCTTTTTGTGTGAGCAAGGCTATCCCCAGGCGAAATAGTGAATTAGGTCAAGTTTGCCTCTGGTGCCCTTCCACCTGCTATTTCTGCATCTTCTTTGCCCTTTCCTCTCGTCTGATGCCCAGTCCTCTTCAGTGATCGCCTAGGGTCTCCTTTGCAGCCCAGCTCTCAACCCTGGACCTCCCTCTCCACCTTCTTGCAGCTCTTGAGTTCCTACAGGGCTTTGGTGATGCCAGCTCAAAAGACTGGTAAATGCTGTGCCTATCTACCTGCAGGAGTATTTGAGGGTGGCTTGGGTGGGGCTAGAATACAAAATACATTAAGCAGGTTTCAAATGATGACATTTCTACGACATTGTCAGAAGAAGACACGGTTTTTAAATAGTGAGATCTAGGTTTCTTTCAGTAAGTAGAGATGGGCTGCTACTCAGTTTAAGGCAGAAGGGAAGAGGGATGATGGAAGGCAGTGGAAGGAACAAGGCGATGAGAAGTGAAAGGCAATCTGTTGTTGAGAATACAAAACGGTAGAGAATAGAGAGCTTGTTTCTTTTATGATTCTCCGGGAAGCAATGTATGATTCCTGAGTTCCCTATCCTCCTCCCTCCCCCCTTTTCTTCCTTTTATAGTAATGTTTGGGTATAAAATCTGATTCTTGCTCAAGGTCAAAAGAATCTGGCCTTTTGAGCTCCCACAATTTATTTCTGTTAAGGATCTTAACAAATATTGCATTTTTGAAGTGTTTGTCTTCCTGGCTAGGCATCGGGGACTATTTCTAATTCATACCCGTGTTTCTGAGTCCCTAGTACCAAGCATGGTGCCTGACACGTAGAAACAACAAAAACAACCCTTTGCCATCGAGTCTCATAGAGACCCTACAGGACAGAGTAGAACTGCCCCATAGAGTTTCCAAGGAGCACCTAGTGAATTCAAACTGCCCACCTTTTGTTTAGCAGCCATAGCACTTAACCACTACGCCACCAGGCTTTCCCGACACATAGTAGGCACGCAATACATACTTACGTATGCTGTAAGGGGGGTTCTTTATTACTTGGCCTCTCCTTTGGGAAGCATCCTCAGGTCAGTGCGTGTGACTCCTTCCTCCCCATATAGACTGTTGTTGCATTCTTTCATTTAATAAAACGTTATGAAGCTCCTACTATGTGCCAGCTACTGTTCTAGATACTGAGGCTACAAGTGTAAACAAAGCAGGCAAAGATCCATGCCCTCATGGTGCTTGTGCACTATGGGAGAAGACAGAACCCCAACAGATGAGTAAAATACATGCAGTGGGGAACCGTGATAAATACTACAGGGAAAAATAAAGCAGAGAAGGGTGGCTGGGGAGTGCTGGGGGACGGGAGGGTGGGCAGGCAAGACCTCACTTTAGTGACTGTAGAAGAGGTAGTCCATGCTCCCTGGATATTCCGGGGGCTACCTTACACTTCCTGGCCTCCCTCGCAGTACGGCAGGGCCAAGTGGCTGGTGCTGGCAAATGGACCGTGAGCAGAAGGGGTACATGTCACTTTCAGGCCAAGGCAATTCAGAGCCAGTGGGCCTTCTCCATCCCTTTCTTTCCTTGTCTTGGGGAACTTGGAGGCCACGTGTTCAGATGAGAGCTTCACCGGCTGGAAAGAACCTGGGTCCTTGAGACCAGGATGGAGGAGAGTACTCCTCCCCCCTGTGCCTTGTTATTTATTGTCCTGCTGAATGCAGTGACACCTGAGCAAAGCCCTGAAGAAGGTGAGGGAGTGAGCCTATGGCTATCTTGGGAGAAGAGCATTCCAGGCAGAGGGAACGTGAGAATGGCATCTATACAAGCTTGAACAGATTTACAGACAACCAATTTCACTTCTCTTGTGTATTTTGACTCAAGAACTCTGTACAGCAGGTTCTTTAAAAATGGGAAGAGGCCAATTTATTTTGTGGTTGTGAGCAAAGAAAGAAATGACACTAACTACCCATCTCCTACTCTCTGTTTCAGGGTACCAGATATTTTTCAGGGTGGTGTTGTTGTTGTTGAGTTGGCTCTGACTCATGGTGACCTTATGTATAACAGAACAAAATGTTGCCAGGTCCTAG
The DNA here is from genome assembly GCF_000243295.1 of Trichechus manatus latirostris. Lineage (NCBI taxonomy): Eukaryota > Metazoa > Chordata > Mammalia > Sirenia > Trichechidae > Trichechus > Trichechus manatus. The sequence continues at coordinate 6,165,496 of NW_004444028.1, read as the reverse complement.
CCCATCTTCATGATCACTGGTATGTTTGAGTCATTCAGGATGGATGTGGCTTACTCTAGATGCAATGTTAACAGCAATGTCCGGACCATGCTCTCCATCCTTCCCATCCTGGGGAGAGCTGGAGGTGTACGCTTGGGTATTGGGCATCATCCAATTGCAGCAACCCTTGGGTGATGTTCCCTTTTCAGCTCCTGTCTCTGAGAGCCAGCCCTCACTGATTCCCACACCCCATGACTCTTCTATCTCATGTAGGGGCTTTTTTCTCATTGGCTTCATTTCTCCTAAGACCACAGGAGTTCCATTTTAAACTCTCTGCTCAACTGCTTTGTCTTACTTAAAGAGACAAGTTTAATAAACCCAAACATTCTTCTGTCTAGGTCTTACTGACCTGTACAAAGTTAACTTTGATGAATGGCACATTTTATGCCAAAACACACTTGCTGAAACCTAAACATGGCAAGACTTTCCGTTCTTTTTCCAGAGGGAAGAAAATCATAACACTATTCAGTATAGAACAATTCTAAATATAAGCTGACACCACTTTCTCTTTTGTCTCCTCTTAAATCCCAACCCTTCTGTTTAGGTAATTGGAAATGAAATTTTAAGAAACCCCATACCAATGTTTCTCAAACTTGAATAATGTTCAGATCCCTGGTAAGGGAAAAAGATTCTCACAGATCTCTAGGGTTGGCTTAAATTATTATTTTTTAGAATGTTGTGTATATACATATAAACAAACATGAAACCAAGGAAAGATTTCTTATTTTTACAGATTTTGTGACTCTGTAAAACCAAAACAAATTATAAATTAGATATAAACAAAACTACCAAATGAGGACATTCAAATTTCAAAGCAATCTGTGAACATCATTCAATTATACTATTGATTTAATATAAGGGATATAAGGATATCTTATGAAACTAAATGGCTCTTCACAACATAACTATTATACTGACTGCAATAGCACAGACCTACTCAACCACATATCACATGATGACTCAATTCTCCCACTAACCTTTGTTAGTATAATACACCACAATATAATTTGGCTGTAACTTGTTGTGACCACATCATTTATTTTCTTAAATCCTTCTCTGTTTTTCTCTTTCGAGTCTGCAACAAGTCATTTGACACCATTTACCAAGCACAAATCCAAGCATAGACAGTGAAATTGCATTCCTAGACCAACTATAAAGTGTCAATAAGTTTATAAAGATATTCTACCCCACTAATAGTCCCATTGGGCCCTGGTGGTGGAATGGTTAAGAGCTCGGCTGCTAACCAAAATGTTGGCAGTACAAATCCATCGGCTGCTCTTTGGAAACCCTTTGGGGCAGTTCTCCTCTGTCCTGCAGGGTCGCTATGAGTCAGAATCGACTCAACGGCAATGGGTTTGGTTTTTTTGGAATAATCTAGTGGGAGCCCCTGGATGGTGTTCGTGGGTAAGTGCTGGCCTACTAACCAAGAAGTTGATGGTTCGAAGTCACCCAGAGGTACCTCAGAAGAAAGACCTGGTGATCTGCTTCTGAAAAGTCACAGTCATGAAAACCGTATGGAGCACAGTTCTATACATGGGCTTGTCATGAGTCCGAGTCAACTTGACAGCAACTGTTTTTTTTTGGTTAATAATTCAACACAAATTAAAATGAGAGGCCATTTCACCTGTGAAATTGGAAGAGCTTTTTTAAAAGTTAAAATAAATGCTAGTGGGTATGTGTGATGGGCACTCTTGAACACTTATGGTGAGAATGGAAACTAGCCTGACCTTTTGGGAAAGCAATCTGGCAATAGGTATTTACAGACTTAAGTGCTTTTAAAACCTCTGACTCAGTAATTTCTCTTACAGGTTTCCAGCCTAAGAAAATAATTTAAAACTTGGTGAATACTTCTGTATAAGGATATTCATGGCAATGTCCTTATTAACAATGAAAAATAGGAAACACCCGAAATATCCAAAAATAGTGGAATAATGAAATAAATTTTGAACTGTATGATCAACAATTATGCAGCCATTACAAATAATGTTTTGGAATAATTTTAATGAGAGTAGATAACACTCAAGATATAACACTGAGCAAAAAAAAACAAAAACAAAAACAAAAACTGGAAACAGAACTGTATATTCTGTACAGCCAGGGGCAGATAATCCAATAGGTAAGGTAAGCACTGTGCTTACCTTGCTTACCAGATCATCTGTAGTGAAAATTTTCACATTTTTTCACCACATCAAAGATTCTGCTTCTATCAACAAACACTCAAGTACGAATGGATACGTAGGGAGATAAATCCACCAAGAGGTGTGGGAGGGTGTAAGGGAGCACCCCCACCCGTAGATACAGGTTTGGTGGTGGATATTTCTACATACATAACTATAGGTGCTGCCTATATATTAATACAGGCAACTGAGCACACAAGAACCACAGTCAGGGCAACCTCTTAGTCATAAGCAAACACCTCGCAAGACAAAGCTCCCAGGCTCGAAGACAAAGGACCACAGACTTAGGGGACATCTGCATCAACTGGCACAACGTAGTTCATAAAGACAAAGTTCTACATCTTACTTTGGTGACTAGTGTCTGGGGTATTAAAAGCTTGCGAGCAGCCATTTAGGGTACTATTATTGGTCTCTTACATCTGGAGCAAGGGAGAATTAAGAAAACCAACGACTCAAGGGAGCAACTAGTCCAAAGGACTAATGGACCACATGAGCCACAGCCTACAAGATCCGGAGACCAGAAGAACTAGATGGTGCCTGGCTACCACTAGTGACCGCTCTGACTGGGATCACAACAGAGGGCCCCAGACAGAGAAAAACTGTAGAACAAAAAATCATATTCTCAAAAAAGACCACACTTACTGGTCTGACAGAGACTGGAAGAACCCCCAAACTATGGCCCCTCTAAACCGGAACTGAAGCCATTCCCGGAAACCACCTTTCAGCCAAACCATAGACAGGCCCATAAAATAAACAATAATACCTGAGAGAAATGCGGTCCTTAGAACAATTATACAAGATCAAAAAGGACAACATTTGCCCAAAAGCAAAGATGAGAAGGCAGGAAGGGGTAGAAAACCAGGACGAAAGGAAACGGGGAAACTAGGACAGAAATGGGAAGAGTCTTGACACATTGTGGAGAATGAAACCAATGTCATGGAACTCTTTACGTACAAACTATCGAATGGGAAACTAGTTTGGTTTGGAAACTTTCACCTAAAGAACAATAAAAAATTTAAAAAAAAAAAAGATTCTGCTTTTAGGTATGGCTGGTATCTGTCTTTCTCCCAATCCCTCAGCACCTTCCTAGAGAATCAAAGCCTCTTTTCAAATGTACAATCTTTACAGGGGCAGATGACCCAGTAAGCAAGCTACAGTCCTTACAAGGGCAGATGACCCAGTAAGCAATGTAAGCATGGGCTCATTATTGTTGCATATGAGGCGACTGAAAACACCA
>NW_004444028.1:6126720-6161943 GCF_000243295.1 Trichechus manatus latirostris | reverse complement strand
GTGTAATCCATACTGAAGGCTGTAGTCTTTGATCCATCAGTAAGTGCTTCAAGTCCTCTTCACTTTCAGCAAGCAAGGTTGTGTCATCTGCATAGCACAGGTCGTTAATGAGTCTTCCTCCCGTCTTGATGCTGCATTCTCCATATAATCCAGCTTCTCGGATTATCTGCTGAGCATACAGATTGAATAAGTATGTTGAAAGGATACAACCCTGACGCACACATCTCTTGCCTTTAAACCACACGGTATCCCCTTGTTCTGCCTGAATGAGTGCCTCTTGGTTTATGTACAGGTTCCTCATGAGCACAATTGAGTGTGCTGGAATTCCCATTCTTCGCAATGTTATCCATAATTTGTTATGATCCACACAGTCGAATGCCTTTAATCGGATCCAAGTAAAATAAAATCTTTGACAACTTCAATCTTTAAAGTGTTAAAAAGCAAAGATGTCATTTTAAGGACTAAGGTGCACCTGACCCAAGCCATGGTGTTTTCAGTTGCCTCATATGCAACAACAAGCCCATGCTCACCTTGGTCTTCTGTAGCAGATTTGCCCAGTGCAATGTGTTCTTTGATTTCTTGACTGCTGCTTCCATGGGCGTAAATCGTATCCAAGTAAAATTAAATCCTTGACAACTTCAATCTTTTCTCCATTTATCATGATGTTGCTTATTGGTCCAGTTGTGAGGATTTTTGTTTTCCTTATGTTGAGGTGTAATCCATACTGAAGGCTTTGATCTTCATCAGTAAGTGCTTCAAGTCCTCTTCGCTTTCAGTAAGCAAGCTTGTGTCATCTGCATATCGCAGGTTATTAATGAGTCTTCCAATCCTGATGCCCCGTTCTTCTTCATACGGTCCAGCTTCTGGGATTATTTGCTCAGTATACATATTGAATAAGTATGGAGAAAGGATATAACACTAATTCCCACCTTTCCTGACTTTAAACCACACAGTATCCCCTCGTTCTGTTTGAATCACTGTCTCTTGGTCTATGTACATGTTCCTCATGAGCACAATTAACTGTTCTGGAATTCCCATTCTTTGCAATGTTATCCATAATTTGTTATGATCCACACGGTTGAATGCCTTTACATAGCCAATAAAACACAAGTAAACATCTTTCTGGTATACTCTGCTTTCGGCCAAGATCCATCTGACATCAGCAATGATATCCCTTGTTCCACATCCTCTTCAGAATCCAGCTTGAATTTCTGGCAGTTCCCTGTCGATATACTGCTGCAACCACTTTTGAATGATCTTCAGCAAAATTTTACTTGTGTGTGACATTAATGACATTGTTCAACAATCTCTGCATTCTTTTGGATCACCTTTCTTTGGAATGAGTACAAATATGGATCTCTTCCAGTCAGTTGGCCAAGTAGCTGTCTTCCAAATTTCTTGGCACAGACGAGGGAGCACTTCCAGTGCTGCATCCGTTTGTTGAAACATATCAATTGGTATTCCGTCAATTTCTGGAGCCTCATTTTTCGCCAATGCCTTCACTGCAGCTTGGACCTCTTCCTTCAGTACCATTGGTTCTTGATCATACGCTACCCCCTGAAATGGGTGAACGTTGACCAATTCTTTTTGGTACAGTGACTGTATGTATTCCTTCCATCTTCTTTTGATGCTTCCTGTGTGGTTTCCCTGCAGAATCCTTCACTATTGCAACTCGAGACTTGAATTTTTTCTTCAGTTCTTTCAGCTTGAGAAATGCCGAGCGTGTTCTTCCCCTTTGGTTTTCTCTCTCCAGGTCTTTGCACACTTCATTGTAATACTTTACTTTGTCTTCTTCAGCCGCCCTTTGAAATCTTCTGTTCAGCTCTTTTTCTTCATCATTTCTTCTTTTTGCTTTAGCTACTGTACATTCAAGAGCAAATTTCAGAGTCTCTTCTGACATCAGTTTGGTCTTTTCTTTCTTTCCTGTCTTTTTAATGACCTCTTGCTTTCTTCATGTACAACGTCCTTGATGTCATTAGTGTTCAGTGCGTCAAATCTATTCTTGAGATGGTCTCTAAGTTCAGGTGGGATATACTCAAGGTTGTGCTTTGGCTCTCCTAGACTTGTTCTAATTTTCTTCAACTTCAACTTCAACTTGCACATGAACAACTGATGGTCTGTTCCACAGTGGGCCCCTGGCCTTGTTCTGACTGATGAGATTGAGGTTTTCCATTCTCTCTTTCCACAGATGTAGTCGATTTGATTCCTGTGTATTCCATCTGGTGAGGTCCACGCGTATAGTCACTGTTTATGTTATTAAGAAAAGGTATTTACAGTGAAGAAGTTGTTGGTCTTGCAAAATTCTATCTTGCAATCACCAGTGTCGTTTCTATCACCAAGGCCATATTTTCCAACTACCAATCCTTCTTGTTTCCAACTTTCACATTCCAATTGCCACTAATTATCAATGCATCTTGATTGCATGTTGATCAATTTCAGACTGCAGAAGTTGGTAAAAATCTTGAATTTCTTCCTCCTTGACCTTAGTGGTTGGTGCATAAATTTGAACAATAGTCGTATTAACTGGCCTTCCTTGTAGGCGTGTGGATATTACCCTATCCGTGACAGTACTGTACTTCAGAATAGATCTTGAGATGTTCTTTTTGACGATGAACGCGACGCCATTCCTCTTCAATTTGTCATTCCTGGCAACTACTGTTTCAGGATATATGTATATATGTTTAAAAATTTATACACTCCATATACACACTGTGTGTGTGTACACAGACACTTACATACATACTCATTCTTAGTTGAAATGTATTTCTTACTGTGGGTGAAGATCAAGAATTTGAAAGCCACTGACCACACCACAGCCACATCAGGCCAGCAGCCAGCCCCCCAAACTTGCTTTATCGTGCCTTTGACTCCATTGTCCCCTCAGCTAGGCATTCTCTCTGTTCTCTGCCTACTGAAATCCTTCACGCTCCTGATAAAACTCCACCACCACCCCCGGAGCGTTCTCCCATTTTCCCTCATCTGTGACCCTACAAGCGTAGTCCCATACTTTTCTTATACCACTCAAAACCTTATATTGTAGTTATGCCTGCACATTGAGTTCTTAGAGAGTACCTGGAGGGCAGGGCTGTGTCTTACTCACCTGTGCGTCCCTCGAAGGTTCAAAAGCGTAGCGAACATGGTTGATGCTCTATAAATGTTTGCCCGACCGAGTAGTCTCTGTGTCTGCTTCCCAGAGCAGCATCTTCTAGTGTTCTTCCTGCTTCTGTTTTCTTGATCTTTGGCCCCAGCAAGTGTATGATCTGTGCCCTGGGGCCAATATTATCTTCTCTACCCCAGTGGCTCTAAAATCCAGTTTGTCCTGGCTTCTTCAGGAGGAATAATAAGCATACATTTTGTTCAATTTAAAGATGTCTCCTTTATTCCTAGTGTGTCCCTCCTATATTTATGTATATATATTTTTTGCAGGGCAATATTGATAAATTAGAAGATGGTGTGTGTGTTCTTATTGTCCATATTTGTCAAAATAAAGAGTTATGTTTGTCTTCAAGGAGACCTGGTGGCGGAGTAGTTGAAGCGATCGGCTGCTAATGGAAAGGTCAGCGGTTCAAAACCACCTGCTGCTCCGCGGAAGAAAGATGTGGCAGCCGGCTTCAGTAAAGATTGGAAACCCTCTGGGACGGTTCTGTCCTGTTCTACAGCGCCACTATGACTCGGAATCTACTTGGCAGTGGGTCTTTTGGTTTTGGTTCGTTCTCCAAAAAAACAGATTAATTTTTTTTTTTTTTTTTTTTTTTTTTAGTTTTACTGGTTGCAAATTCCAAAAGCTTGAGTATCATTGCTCTTTCACGGTTGGGTGAAGGTTAAGTTCACTTTTTTGAAGGCAGTGAGATGAATTAGTTTCAACTCTCGAGCGCTGCTATTTATTGGTCTGCGCTCTTCCTCTGACGTAGCAAGCCAAAGCTTAGATGGTCTTCTCTGCGGGCCTCAGTTCCCCGAGATGTTTACCATCCACTAAGCCCAAGGCCCGAGGCAGTGTGTCTCTGGCCCTTTAAATGGGGGCGTGGCTTAGAGGCGCGAACAGCCCCGGAGCGAGACGGTGCTTGCATTAAAGCGGAAGTGTGGCCGCAAGGGGTAGGGACGGCGCCTGCGTGAGTCTGCAGCAGGGGGTGGGGTCACGTGGGCGGGGTCCTGGGTCGGAAAGGCTGCAAGCTCAGGTAACGAATCTCCCGGAACGGACCAGCCGGCGAGGAGACCGGGGTCGGGGCCCTACCGGGGTGGGAAGAGCGCGCGCCCGCTCCCAGAGCCTCGGCCCTTTCCCCGCGCGACAGCAGTGCGGCCTCGGGGAGCGGACGGAGCAGCCCCCTGCCGGGCTACTGCACCCGGGCCCACCGGGCGGGGTCGCCTCTGCGGGCGGAGGGGCGTGTCCCGCTTTGGCCCCGGAACCGACTCGGGCAGTTCCCTCTCGTTGGGTTCCAGGTGGACATGAGGCTGAAGGACACTAGCAGGCGGGTGGCCAGCTGACCCGCGTCCGGAATACGTGTGCACCCACCTGTCAGCCTGGGGAACAGGTGTAGGCTTCCCCATCCCCTAGGACTGAGATGAGTGTGTTGCCCGAGTGAGGCCGAGGCTTAGGTGAGGTGTCCACCTCTCAGGCTTCGTGCGTACCCTGTGAGGCTGGCTCCCCCTGCAAGATGCAGGCAGCAGGGTGACAGATGGGCCCCTAAAATTCGAAGCCACTCCTGTGCCCTGGCTAGTTCTCTAAGCTTGGTAACTAGGAAAGCAGGGAAACAGTTGTCCAGAGTGAACGAGTGTGCGTCCACGAGGGTAGGATGGGTGGGGCAGGGGCAATGAGAGGTTCCGTGGGGGTGGGTTAACAGGAATAGCCGGAGGAGCCTTCTTCAAATAGCCATGCCCCCTCCATCATCTTGTTAGTCGCCCTGGAGTCGGCTCTGACTCGTGGGGACCCCACATACAACACAGCGGATATTATCCGATCCTGCACCATCTTCCCGATCGTTGGTATGCTGGAGTTTATTGTTGTGGCCACTGTATTTTTTAAATGCCTCCCAACCTAGGGGGTTCATCTTCCAGCACTATGATGGGCACTGTTCTTTTGTGATCCACAGGGTTTTCAGTGGTTGATGTTCAGAAGTAGATCGCCAGGCCTTTCTTCTAGTCTGTCTTACTCTGGAAACTCTGCTGAAGCCTGTTGGCCATGGGTGACTCTGCTGGTATTTGAAATACTGGTGGCATAGCTTCCAGCATCATAGCAACTCACAAGCCACCAGGGTAGACGAAGTGACAGATGGGTGGTGGCTCCATTCCCTCCATTCCCTAAAATGGTATTAGAATGGACATGAAGTCTTGTGTCTCTCTGTAGCATCCATCCCTACCACCCCACCCCCCCAAAAAACAAGGCAAACAAGCATGGCTGTTAGTTTGTGGGGTCCACTCTGCACCAGAAGTCTGAGTTTGGAGGGGTAATTATATTTCAGGCGTGTGGGTGTATGTTTAAAGTATATCTAATAGAAATGGAGATGGAGGATCTGCTATGTTTCTGTAAGACCTGGGTCTGCTCATGGTTAAATTTAAGCAGAGGGTAGATATTGAACCTGTGGCAATAGCTAGTCCATTCCATAGAATACAGAATAAAGAGAAATGGAAAAAAAAAATTTTATTGTACTGTTGGGCTTCATACAGTCAAAGAGACATAGTTGTATGTGAGAGAATTCTTTCCAGAGCTCTAACAGAATAGTGTGCTGATTATCCTTTATATATTTCCTTTGTTCCTGGACACATCATCCGCAGATGGATATTTTCTGTTTTCCAGAATATTGGGGCACCTTGGTGATTACTGAAATTCTTAGCTGTATCCCAGTAACCTTTAAAGCTGTTCCATAGACATCTCAAGCACTGTGATACCAAATGTCAGTTACGTATGTGAGAGAAAAGTAGGCCTTTTGAACTTAATGAAGCATACTTAACTTTTATTCTGTTGGTAAGTTTCGCAAAGTTTAGCTATCATTTTGACCCACAGCTTCAGGTGTCATCTGTACATGTCTAAGATCAAACTGTACCTATTAACTGAATCTCGAATGAATGTTTGAATTACCTTCATTCTGTGGAACATTATTAAACTGTGTGCTGTGTTCTGGTGTGGTGGTGGTGGCGGTGTGTGCGGCTGAGTCGATTCCGACTCATAGTGATCCTATAGGACAGGGTAGAACTGTCCCATAGGGTTTCCTAGGCTGAAATCTTTATGGGAGCAAATCCCCAGGTCTTTTCTTCCACGGAGCTGCTGGTAGGTTCGAACTGCCCACCTTCTAGTTGGCAGCTGAGCACTTAACCACTGCACCACCAGGGCTCCTTTGTTCTAGCATGGAACTACAGATTTGCTTGGATCTCGCTGTTGTGAATTTCTTAGGTTTACTCTGATTGCACTCGGGCTTGTTTTAGTCAAGATTCTTTCTGTTGCAAGTGGCAGAAACTAAATTCAAACAAACGTAAGGAAAAAGGGATTGTCTCCAGATCTAGGAAGGACTGGGGGTGACTGCATCCAAGTGATGTCCCTGTATATTTCTCCCCCTCTCCAAGGGACCTCTATCCACCCAGCCCCTTATCTCTGCTTCTCTAATTGCAAGCCTCATTCTGTCCTATGTTATAAACGCACAAAAGACTCAGCACAGTGGTTAAGAGCTCGGCTGCTAACCAAAAGGTCGGCAGTTCAAATCCACCAGCCACTCCTTGGAAACCCTATGGCGCAGTTCTACTTTGTCCCGTAGAGTCGCTATGAGTTGGAATCGACTCAATGGCAGCGGGTTTTTGGTTTTGGTAGGCAGCCTCCGTGTTATGTCATCTAAGCTTAAGCGCCGCAGAGTGAAGAGAAAATGCCCGCTTTCAGTGTTTATAAATCCCAGGGAAGGACCCTGAGTGGCCAGGCCTTTGCCTTGTGTCTACTCTTGTGGCTGGACTGTAGGGTACCATGATTGACGGGCGCTGCCAAAATCAGATGGTCGGAGTGGAGGAGGGGCAGTTTCTTAAAGGGAACGTGGAGACGGTGCTCCGCCGGTGCTCCGCCGTTACTCTCAGGCGGGGACAGGGATGCTGTGCTAGCGTAAGCAGCAGATGTTCATTACAGTTACTTCTTTCTTCTTTTTGTTTTTAGGAAATTGCTTGGAATTGTTTTTCTTTTCCTTTGAAGTCAAATTCTTGCTTCATTCGTTTTCCCCCTCCCATCTGGACTCTTGCAACATTCTTTCAGCAGCGGTTTTTCTGTAGCTGCCCCTTCCCTTTGTCTTCAGGCTGTGGCAGAAGTACTCTTTTCTTACCACTGTGTAGGGCTTGGAGCGCTGGTGACGCAGTGGGTAAGAGCTCAGGCTGCTCACCAAAAGGTTGACAGTTCAAATCCACCAGCCACTCCTTGGAAACCCTATGGGGCAGTTCTGCTCTGTCCTGTAGGGTTGCTGTGAGGCGGAATTGACTCGACAGCAACAGGTTTGGGTTCTTGTGTGTGTAAGGCTACGTATTTATTTCCTTGACAATGTACATTGGCTTCCATTCTGTGGGCCTTATGTATACTCAGCTGCCTCCATCTTTCAAATCTTTATTTCATCTTCCTCTCCCATCTTTTTTTTTTTTTAATTGTGCTTTAGATGAAAGTTTACAGAGAAAATTAGTTTCTCATTAAACAGTTAATACACAAATTGTTTTGTAATATTGGATGCCAACCCCGCGATGTGTCAACATGCTTCCCTTCTCCACCCTGGGTTCCCTGTTCCCATTTGTCCGGTTTTCCTGTCCCTTCCTGCCTTCTCGTCTTTGCTTTTGGGCTGATGTGCCCATTTAGTCTCGAGTACATGATTGAACGACGAAGCACATTCCCCATATGTGTTATTGTTGGCCCTAGACCTGTCTAATCTTTGGCTGAAGGGTGAACCTCGGGAGTTATTTCAGTACTGAGTTAAAAGGGTGCCCGGGGGCCATACTCTCGGGGTTTCTCCAGTCTCTGTCAGACCAGCAAGCCTGGTCTTTGTGTGTGTGTGTGACTTTGAATTTTGTTCTACATTTTTCTCCCACTCTGTCTGGGACTCCTCTCCCATCTTTGCTTCTCACATTCTGCTCTCTCTAACCCTCTTGTCTTCTGTTTAATTCTTCCACGTATGATTTTCTGCGTGTAGAGCATTCTCACGTTTTAGATGAGACGATCGTGTGCTGATGAAGAACTCTCAGGGAGTCAGTCAAGCTATGAAAACAAAGCTTCCAGTGGTGACCGGCGCCTGTGGTTTCCTCCGTGAGCCCTGTTTTCCCTGCCATCCACAGCACAAGTCTGTGGTAACCCCACAGACCCCTGGACAGTCCCGTGGATTTCGGGGGTGTTTTAACCATATTCAGATTTGTTTTTTCCTCTGCAGTTCAGCAACAAGCTTCCTCTTGCAAGGGGAAAAAAAAATGACTAAGTCTCTTTTGACTCCACATCCTCCTTGATACCTAAGCAAGTGAAAGTGAGGTGATAGTTAAAACTAACTGGAAAAAACTCACTGCCACCAAGTCGTTTCCAGCTCATAGTGACCCCATAGGGTTTCCAAGGCTGTAAATTCTCTCTGAAAGCAGACTGCCACATCTTTCTCCCTTGGAGCCGCTGGTAGTTTCGAACCACTGACCTTTTGGTTAGCAGTCAATTGCTTCAAAACTTATGGCGTAGGTTCCTGTATCCTATCTATTCAGGTTATAGCTGAGTGGAATCCTATCTTCTGTGCATTTAATTTACAAGAATTCAGCTATACCAGTTCAGAGAAGAGGAAAAGGAAATGTATCTTGTCCTACACAAGGCCCATACTTCTAGGAGGAGGTCTCTGGGGTCGGGGTGGGTCTTTGAAGGAAGATTCTCTTATTATTGGATTATTGGAAGCTGGAAGGAGCGAGGAACTTTTCTCTCCCTCACTTCACTCATCAGCTTATACACATATTGATACAAAATGAATAACATTAGCATTTATACAGCATATAGATATTTTTAGACTTAGTTCTTATTGTTCTTTTATGTAGTGTGATAGAAGATTATAGAGTTTTCTTTTCTCAGATGGGGGCTTCTGGAGGGTTGTGTCTGACAGTTGGTGGTAGTAACTTGGCACCGCGCACGTGTAGGTCCCATGCACTGCTCCCCACCCCCCACTTTTTTGGTTAACATTCGTTGTTCTGTATACACCCCCTAAATGTTAAACTGTCACTGTTCCCATCATATTAGACATTTGTCAAGACAGAGAGAGAAAGAGAGCGGTTTGGGGGTTTTCGTAGTGACAGCTCCACGCTCTGGGTGCTGTGATTACCTAAGCACGTCCATTCTTGGGAAGAAACTCAGGGTCAAATAGGCAGCTCATCCCGGCACACTGGGCATTGCATTTCACACATGGTCTGTGTGGGAAGTCCATGAGTCAGGTGAGAATCGAGAATGCTCAAAGGACCCTTGAAAATCCCCTGGGAAGGAGTCATGTTGGGAGACTGCCATGTGGGTTCTCAGGAAGTCCTGTGCAGCCAGTGTTTGCCCCACTGTTGGGACAACATGCCGCTTGTCCTTCTCAGCATGGATGAAGCGGATTGCTCGTGTCTAGTTGGCGTGTTGTATGAGGCACGCAAGGACCAAGACTGGCCCAAAGCACAGCAGACTGCCATCTCCCAGCCCACCTCACTCTGGAGCACATGGTTACCGAGTGGACTGGTAGGCAGAATCTCCGGCACTGGGTGAATCATTTCTTTTTTTCCCTTGTCCCCTTGTAAATGGAATGGCAGTACAGCCCATTTCCACTGTTTTTATCTTGGCTTGTAGGCTGAGTGAACATAAGACAGCACGTAATGTTTGAAGTTGTGGAGTTTGTGCCATGTTATCAGTGAGCTAAAGGATCATTTTAAAAAAAAAAAATCAGTCTTTGGGATTTAAAAAAATCTCACCTAGATGCCAAGAATGGAGCTTGCGCAGTTGGGAGACTTTTGAGGGTAGAATGACTAATAGGATCTTGTACTGAATGACCAGAGCTGACACCAAGGGAGGGAGGGAGGGAATACGATGGTGAACAAGGCAGATCTTGTCTTTATGCTCCTGGAACTTGCATTCCAGTCTGGGGTGGAAGGAGTGGTTCACCCAGCTGAGTTGAGCAGGATAGAAAAGGCTTTTTTGAGGGAGCAAAGTCCTAGCTGAGACCTGAAGCATGAATATGATCTTCAGTAGTTCACAAACTCGATTGCATAAAAGTAAAACCCAATTACAACTTGGCTTATTATGGCATAGGTTCCTGTATCCTGTGAGTCAAATAATATCCTCTGAAGCTTAACAATTACCGGTAATAAAACTGATAATTAATTTGCGACACAGGTCTTACTCCTGTCTCCATATTTCTTGTGTTAATCATCAAATACTTACTGAATGTCCACCTAGCTGTGTAAGTCAATGAGCCCTGTGATGTAGAGTGTACGAAGAAGCATGGCCCCATTTTTATAATATAACCTGTTGCCGTTGGGTTGATTCCGACTCATGACGATGCCATGTGTGTCAGAGTAGAATTGTGCTCCATAGGGTTTTCAGTGACTGATTTTTTGGTAAGTAGATCACCAGGCCTTTCTTCTGAGGCACCTCTGGGTGGACTCAAGCCACCAACCTTCTGGTTAGCAGCGGAGCTGCACCACCCAGGGACTCCTTCTTTTGTATAGTTGAGGAGAAAAGACAGAGTCACATGTTAAGTTAACTAATGAATCAGAATGGAGGACGTGCCAAGGCATTGTTCGGAGAAAACGTGCGTTCAGCGGATGGTTAGGGAGGGAAGACGTCGTAGGCAGATCTGATCTGAATGGCTCCCGGAAGGAAGGAAAGAAAGAACCTAGATAAACGGAGAGGACGAGGAGAGGAAAGGTGACCCAGCAGGAGCAGACATGGAGGGAAAGCGGAAGCCATTCTTCAGGGACCCTGAATACCAATAGAAAGTTTAGTGCAAAAGGAGGCGTGGTCAGCTCCTGTGACGTCCAGAATCACAGGCTTAGAATTTGGAATTTTATCCTATAGGCACGGGGGGAGGCCTGGTGGCCCATGGTTGAGAGCTCGGCTGCTCACCAAAAGGTCGGCAGTTTGACTCCACCAGCTGCTCCTTGGAAACCCTACGGGGCAGTTCTACCCTGTCCCGAAGGGTCGCTGTGAGTCGGAATCAACTCAACGGCAATGGGTTTGCTTTTTGGTTTAGGCGTTGGGGAGCTGTTAAAAATGAGTCCATTTATGAAAGAAAGATAATAGAAAACTATCAGAAGTTAACCCTCTGTTGTGTGTTTGTCATCATTTTCTTCACAAAACAAACAAGATAGAACAAAACAAAAAAATAAAAGAAGAGAAATACTTGGACGGGGAAGGCCAGAACAGTTGGGAATGTTTACCAAGGTAGAAAATTGGTGAAAGAGTTCCCAGTTGACCTGGCTCAATAGGTCACGTTCTAGAGTTCTGATTCATTTGGCCGGTGTCATGGGATCACTGCTGTTTATATGGTACATACCCTTTTTTTTAAGTCCTTGTATCTATTATTAATTGGCTAGAAGAATTTAAGAAGGAATAAAATAAATAAGCTTGGGAATTATCAAGATGTCAGATAATCTTAAATCAACTTTTAAAATACCAGTTTATTAGCACTCAGAAGAGGATAACATACTGGATAATCTTGATTCTGTGACACGTACTTCCCATCAGATTAACCTGATGTCACTCCAGGAGAGACTAAGAAACAGTTGTTGTTTGCAAGTACTATTTGGCGTGGCATCCCTTAAAAATGATAAAAACAGTAGATCATACGACGGTTGAAGAACTGGTTGTACAGTTGCATGTCAAGAGGAAATTATCGGTTGTTTGTTGCCAACCTTTGTACTGGGTTGGCACTTACGTGATATCTGAAGATAGTATCTGCATCAGGTATGTAATACTAAGTGTCATATATTAAGCATGTCATCGTTGGTCTGTATATTGGAATGAAGAACTTGCTCAATTAATATTTGGGCAATACCAGTTGACAGGGGAGGGGCTAATATTTCAGAAAGTTAGAGATGTGCTCAGAAAAAATTAAATGAAGTTGGGTAGTGTCATTGTTTCCATTGCTGCCATAACAAATTACCATAAATTTAGTGGCTTAAAACAGCACAACTTTATTATCTTATAGTTCTGTACGTCAAAAGTCTACACATGTCACTGGGCTAAATTCAAGATGTAGGCAGGGCTTTGTTCCTTTCTGGAGACTGTAAGAGAGAATCCATTCCCTTGCCTTTTCCAGCCTCTAGAGGCCACCCACATTCCCTGCCTCCTGGGCCCCTTCCTCCATCTTCACAGCCTGCAACATAGCATCTTTCTGAACCTGCTTCTGTTGTCACGTCTCTTTCTCTTTGTGACCCTCTTCCACTTTTTAAGGACTCGTGTGATTACATTGGACCCACCTAGGTAATCCAGGATAATCTCCCCATCTCAAGGTTCTAATTTAATCACACCTGCAAAGTCCCTTTGGCCATGTAAAGTCACATAGTCACAGGTTCCAGGGTTTAGGACGTGGACATCTTTGGGGACAATATTCTGCCTGCCATGGGTTCAGTCAGTAGAGATGGGTGTCCAGTGACAACCGCACAGTAGGTGTTTAGTTAATATGTGTTGAATGAACGAGAAATCTCTTTTTCTCCTTCTCTGCAGAATGAGATGGGGCCGGGTGGAGGGGGAGGCGGATCAACCTCATCAGTCATTTAGAGAACAGTGGAAACAGCTTTTCCTTACTGGGTCTGGTTTAGCAAATCCTGGTGAAGGGGTGACGGACGCTGGCCATCTCATGCAGTCGCTGTTAATAGGGCTTTTCTGACTGGCAGCCTCCGCACGGGCCACACGGTTTGAAGGAGACCTTCCCAGAACAAAAGGTCAGGAGGTGCTGTCTGGGCAAACAACACCAGTGTCCATAATATTCCATCTTGTAGATAGGGAATAGAAGGGCTCAGGAAGACAAACAAGTTGAACGAGGTCGCAGATGAGAACCAGTCCGTATTCAAATCTGATTTTAATTGACTTTAGCTTATCTTCTTTCCAGTTAGCCACCACATCCCATCAGTAAAAGGAGGTCAGGAAACGAAGGTTGCAAGTGGAGTTGGTAGCCTGGCAAGATGATGGTCTTCGTTCAGAGAATGTTTGATCTCTTGACAACTTCTTCAGTGTGATATTGGTGGTGGTCACAGATGCTCAGCTTTTGTACAGTCTCAGGAGCCTCTTACTAATTCCACACAAGCGACAGAAAGGAGATTGTTTTCCTCTCTAGGTTATTTTGGAAAGACAAATGAGAAATATAAAACATTTTTGAAGATTATGAAGCATTTAAATAAAAGTTTTCATTGCGTAGTGGGTAAGAGTTCAGGCTGCTAACCAAAAGGGCAGCAGTTGGAATCTACCAGCCGCTCCTTGGAAACCCTATGGGGCCATTCTACTCTGTCCTGTAGGGTCACTATAAGTCGGATTCCACTCGACGGCAGCGAGTATAGTCTTTTCTACGATTTTTAAAAAATGTATAAAATAAAACTTAGTAACTGTCCTTTAAATCCACTGAATGTGAATTAGATGTACATGTGTATAAACATACATGGACTACTTGGTTGAATTTTTTTTCTTAGAGGTACAAATGGGCATGCAAGGCTTCAGGAAGAAGTCATTTATCACGGGCAGTTCAGTCTTTGAAGACAGGCCTACAGATGTTAGCGTTGCTGCTGCGGTTGACTCATCCGAAAAGAAGTGATACTTCAGTACCTAGCGTTGGAAGGATACTTTCAAATGTTGCCAGATACAGAATGTCATCAGATATATCTTCTAGGAATGCGCTTTGTAGGACTGGGTTTGAGGCTTATCTTCTGTAGCACGTGAAAGAAATTAGCCCGTGTTTTACTGTACCGAACATACTGGCTGGAAAAGTTGGTTTCAGCTCTTGAAAAATCAGTTTTCAGGAGTCCACATGTGTTACACATTGTAGATATTAGTTCTTTTAATATGATAGAAATGAACCACGGAAAGAAGTGAAATTAATTATAGGGATTTAAAAAATGAGCCTAATTAGATAAAATTGTTGGTGAGCTTTGGGCATGTTATTAAAAAATAAATAAAGTAAAGCAACAATTAACTTCCAGCTGCCTTTGAAAAAATTAGTCATTTCAGTGGCTCATTGATTGTCAGCATTTTTTCTCCTATCACTTCGCTAAGGAGTTTTATGTAGTAAGAGAACTTCACTTTGGAAGTGGGGCGCGTGTTGGCAGTAGGGGCCCCTGGAGGGCAGAATCTAGGTTGAGAAAGCTTTCCGCTGTGACTTCCTGCTAGGCATTGGATACCGTGGAAAACACACCTAGTCTATAAAAATAACCTTTGTTTTTATAACCAATATTTCTATAAACCAAAACCAAACCTAACCTGTTGCTGTCGAGTCAATTCCAACTCTTAGCGACCCTATAGGACGGAGTAGAACTGCCCATATAGTTTCCAAGGAGCGGCTGATGGATTCACACTGCCGACTTTTTGGTTAACAGCTGAGCTCTTAACCACTGCGCCATCAGGGCTCCAGTATTACTGTTGTTGTTTTGTTGTTGTTAGGTGCTGTCAAGTCGGTTCCAACTCACAGCGACACTGTAGGACAGAGCAGAACTGCCCCCATAGGGTTTCCGAGGAGTGGCTGGTGGATTTGAACTGCTGACCTTTTGGTTAGCAGCCAAGCCCTTAACCACTGCGCCACCAGAGCTCCAGTATGATTATAGCATTGTTTATATTCTCATGTTTTTCCTTTTTTAGTCTAAACAGGCAAAGCTAAGTAATGTTGGATTTTTAAAAGTTTTGTCATTTGTAGCCTAATTGTAACCCAACCAAAAAACATTTAAAAGCAAAATTAATCCTTGAACATATTGTTTTATTCTGAATATATTTTTTCAGTTTTCTAGAAATGACAGTTTTTCAAGAAAATCAGTTTTTTTTTGTATAATATAGCATCGTACCATTACGAGCTGTGAAATATACAAACTGTTGCATTTGTTTTCATTTTTTTTTAGTATTTCAATTTCCCCCAAAATGTTCATGTTTCTCTATGATTAGCTTTCTTTCTAGAGATCTCTGGTAGGCTGTGAAATTATTTTATCCTGGAGGTCATCGTTGCTTCCCTTAGTAGATCTGAGCCCTTAGATTTGCTAGTTTGTGTTAAATGACTGGGTGTCTCTTCTGGGCCGTCTGTCTACACTAAGCTCCCCGAGAGATCTGTGGCCTTACGTGGATGCCAAAGACGAGACTTATCCATCTGCCTATCTCCAGGGGAACTGGAGAGTTACCCTGAGGTTTGGGAACGTGAAGCAGGGGTTGATAGAAGCTTTTGGCCCCAATGTGCCTTCATACTGTTAGGACATAAATCTCTTGGTACCAGTGATATCAGTTGGTCTGGTGGCTGAACTCCTCCCAACTCTACCACCAGTGTTATGACCTTGGGTAGTGGGCCACTTCCCAGACTCTGCGTCTGAGTTAGGTGCCCCTTCTTTGTGCTCCCATAGAAACGCTCTCACTATATCATACCCTGTGCCCCAGGATTGATTTCTCTTTGCCTGTAATCAGATGATTGGATGATTAATTTGTTTCTGATGAAGTCTGACCAAGTAAGTCTTTAGAATGTCCACTTGACAAGAAGGAAATCTTAATAATACTTTCTTTCTTTTTTTTTTTTTTGAAAAGAGATCATCATTCAGGTTATTGTGACCTAAAGGCAAGCAAACAAAACAGAAGAAAAAACCTTGATTTGAATTGACTGAGTGCGATTATTAGAAGTAAATATGGAGAATGAACCAGACCAGGAGAATGTGGAACAGAGCCGAGCTGCCAAGACAGCTGAAGAAGAACTGAATAAGCCTTTCAGTCTAGAAGCTTCACTTTCAAAATTCTCCTACATAGATTTGGACAAGGAACTGGAGTTCAAAAATGATTTGGTAAAAATGTCACCTTCTTGTCAAGTAATAATATTTAACTAAAGTATTCTTTACAGTGTGTTTTATGACCCAAAAGTCTCTAAGTCTGTCGTTTTTGCATGGATTAATAGAAGTCTATGTAGTGTTTTATGAGATAAAACCACTCTTCGTTTCTATAGTTCATTACCGTTCATGAAACAAGTTCTCATTTGAGCTCCACAGCTCTCATGTTACTCTGTGAAAATCCATCTTAGAGACGAGGAAACCACAGCTCAGCTCTGGTAAATGACTTGTCAAGGTCACAGAGCTAGTGCTAGGTTTAAAATTCTTATCTTGCACAGTGATTTTCCCCTCTGGATTTGATACTAATCAATGGGTTTCAGTGACTGTGAGAATATTTAATGACAAGTTGCTCGATCTCATCGTCTCTCACCATAATTTATGAAATAACCGAGGAATACAATGTCAGACCCTTTCATATTGTTTATGGCTTGTATGTAAACTTAAAAAATCGGGTTGTCATAAGACATGCTGTTTTGTCACGTTCAAGAAAGCAAATGCAAAAGTCTTTCAACAGAAGCTTTCTGGAAAGGGCTGTCAGGATGATGCAAAGACAAGCAAAAACCAAATGCACTGCCATCGAGTTGATTCCGACTCCTAGTGACCCTATAGGACAGAGTAGAACTGCCCCATAGCGTTTCCAAGGCTGTAATCTTCACAGAAGTAGACTGCCACATCTTTCTCCTGCGGAGCAGCTGGTGGGTTCAAACCACTGACCT
Source organism: Trichechus manatus latirostris (assembly GCF_000243295.1). Lineage (NCBI taxonomy): Eukaryota > Metazoa > Chordata > Mammalia > Sirenia > Trichechidae > Trichechus > Trichechus manatus. The sequence goes on along the minus strand of NW_004444028.1, from coordinate 6,145,234 downwards.
TTTGGTTAGCTGCCGAGTGCTTTCATCACCGCACCACCAGGGCTCCTCCAGAATGGTACAGTTAGTGTGTATTTGCCCTTGATAGTCACTGAATGTGTGGCTAGAAAAGGAAACATTTCTGCGGTCTTCAGACCTGACCCTTGTTACCATGGATTATTGAGTTGACTGTATGATCAGAGTGGAGCCCTGGTGGTGCAGTGGTTAAGAGCTCAGCTTTTAACCAAAAGGTCAGCAGCTCCTTGAGAGAAAGATGTGACAATCTGCTTCCGTAGAGATTTACAGCCTTGGAAACCCTATGGAGTTGCTATGAGTCAGAATGGACTTGATGGAGTGGGTAGGTGTCAGAGGATGGAGCCCTGGTGGCGCAGTGGTTAAGAGCTCAGCCGCTAACCAAAAGGTCAGCAGTTAGAATCCACCAGCTGCTCCTTGGAAACGCTGTGGGGCAGTTCTACTCTGTCCTATAGGGTTGCTATGAGTCATAATCGACCTGACAGCAACGGGTTTGGTTTTTTTCTTGGTTTGGTATAATCAGATTAGTGGTATATTTATCTCTTAATTGATAGTGTTCTAATCTCCCATTTATAAGAGGGGAAGCATCATTATGTGATCGTTAATTTCCTTTCTCTGTTTAGATTGATGACAAGGAGTTTGATATTCCTCAAGTTGATACTCCTCCAACCCTGGAAAGCATCCTGAATGAGGTAGGTGTATGTTAGCACTCACTCATTTCATAGCACTGATTTTCATTCTTGCGGGTTAGTTATAGTATATGTAATCCAGATCTGCACTGTGTGATACGGAATCCTCTACTTACATGTGGAGGTTTAAATTAATTAAAACTAAATAAAAGTGAAAACTTTAATTCCTCAGTCACATAGGGCACATTCCAAGTGCTCAGTGGCCACATGTGGCTAGTGACTGCCCTGGGGACCGTACAGACAAGGAGCGCTTCCGTCACTGCAGAACATTCTGTTGGACAGCGCTGGTCTAGGTCATGAGTTCCTCAAGAACACAAACCATGTCTCATTCATTCTTAGAGTCTCCGTGCCCAGCGCAAAGCTTGGCGCATGGTAGGTTTAAAAATATGTATTTTATTAAGTGAATTAAAATATTAATTTGTTACTTTTTGATTTTGTATTCTCTGTTGATAATGATTAATTAGTTGATCTACGGCTGCTAACCAAAAGGTTGGCAGTTCACATCCACTAGGCACTCCTTGGAAACTCTATGGGGTAGTTCTTCTCTGTCCTGTAGGGTTGCTATGAGTTGGAATTGACTCGATGGCAATGAGTTTGGTTTTTTTTGATTCTCCCAGTACCAGGGATATTCAAGTAGCTGATCCTCTGATAGTTTTGGGGAGCACGATCACTCTTTTCTATGAAGAAAACAAAGCTTCCATAGTTTAGCTTATGAATACCGCCCTCTACTAAAAAGTGTTTCAGAGTTTTGAAATGGTGGTGTTATTTCCTGAACTAGCAGATCGTAACGACTTTTATAAAGGAACTTTGTGAGAGTCCGCGGTGGGTGAAGTATACCATTTTTATGTACCTTGCACCTGCAGACAGCTCTTCAACCCAGTCTTCTTGATCTTTTAAAAACTTGCTGAAGACTCCCCTTGCAGGTATTAGCTTCTAATCTGAGAAATATTTTTCTATGTGTAAAGCCTATTTCAGATCAATAGTTATCTTTTCAAAAAGATAAGCATACAAAGTTTCCCAAACAGAAATGCCCAAAGCTCCCAATGAGTTGAGCGTCTGTCTGTATTCTTTCTTTCCCTACGCTTCTAGGGTTATAGCCAGCACTCTGTAGGATGCAAACTCCCTTCTCTGTGCGCTCTGTCCTTTGTTTTTCGTGTATGGCTTTAATCTCTATTTTTTCTACCAGTTTGATGTTGCCGGGACTTTGAATGTATCGCTATATTTAACTTCAAGAATGTTCTGCGTGCTCTGTGTTAAGACTTAGGCGTTTTTAGTTTTGACAAAAAAGACTTCGGCCCATGAAAGAATATCCAGTGACAGTAAAGTGTCCTTTATTTTTTGCTTTCTAATATAGAGGAGAGCTTCCATTTCCCCTACTCTGGTGGGAAGATTAATTACCGTAGATTTTGTTCACATGGTCTTGATCACCTCCTCACTCATTTCCTCATTCAAATCAGTCCTCGTGTCAATTATTTTACCAAGTGTGGAATAAAAATAATAGTCTTCGAGGACTGTGTACAAAGCCCTATTTCTCCATGTTTACATAATATTGGCAAAGAAAACAATGCTCAGATGAGCAAGGCTGTCGCTCATAATGAAGGAAAACTTCTCTTGCGCAATTTTCTTATCTACGAGTAACACTAAGCACAGTCATTGGTTGTTTTCTGAGAAGACAGTATTGTTATCATTCTCAGCAGTAATTGGGGTGCCTACCATAGCATATTTGGGTGTGGTGTTTGGTGTTAGGGTCATAAAACACTGTGACTATCTCTGTCCTTGAGAGAGAAATGGTTTGAAATTGCCCAGGCTTCATGCCTGCGGGCAGCTAGGCAGGTACGTAAGTGAAAGAAAAAATCGTGTAAGTTGTGGAGCATTATGAATAGACAACAAGAGAGGAGAAGTGTTAAAGAAAATTATTTAAAAAAGAAAAAATGAAAAAATCAGAATAGAAAGTGTCCATACGCACTTGCCCCAGGATACATGGTGCGTATATTTCTATAATATTGCTTCATGCCAACCTGAGGGAGGCTGGGAGGAAATGGACATCCAGGATATTTTAAAGGATGGAAAGTTAGAGGTTACTGAGGCCTTCTAGGTCTCAGAATTTAGGGTATGAAATAATGTTACTAGACCTCGTCATCCTTTGAAACTGTGCCTCTGAGGTTTTCAACTTTGAGATTCTGTTTTCTAACCATAACCTCCCCCTCCCCCCTGCAATTTCTATTAATTCCATTAAACATGTTCTTTGACTTCTTCAAGACCAAGTCTCTTGGTCCTTCCTCGTCGTTTGGTCTCTGAGAGTAGTGCTGGATGTACTTCAGTCCTACTACTGGATCCTGCAGCCAGAAATTCCTATTGAACTTGTTACTAAGGTGTAACATATACGCAGAAAAACGTGCAAATTCCAAGTGGACAGCTTGGTGAATTTTCACAAAGTGAATACTGTACAATCAGCAGCGAGATGAAGAAACCAAACATTACTAGCACCCTCAAAAGCTTCTGTGGTGTCATCTTCAGTACCCCGCCCTAGGGTAATCACTATGCTGACTTTGACCAGCGTTAATTAGTTTGTCTGTTTTGAACTTATGTAAATTGAATTGTGTAATATGTATTCTTGTGTGCCTGTCTTATGTCCATCAATATAATGTTTTTAGATTCTTATTTTTGTGTTCAGGTGTTTATTCATTTCCATTGCTGTATAGTATTCTGTATGAATATATCATTATTTATTCATCATACTGTTGATCTCATTTGTGTAGTTTCCAATTTCTGTCTATTATGAAAAGTGCTTCTGTGAATATTCTTGTGTGTGTCCTTTGGTGTGTATGTACATGCACACGCATATTTCTGTTGGGTATATTCCTAGGAGCAGAATTGCTGTGTCATCAGACATGGGTTTGTTCGGCTTTCGTAGATTACTGCCACAGTTTTTCTAAGTGTTTATATCAGTATATGCTTCCAACAGCAATATTTGAGAGTTCTGGTTACCATATCCTTGCCAACTTTTCATATCTTCTTTTTTACTCTAGCCATTTATTCTTATAGGTATAGTGGTTCCTTCCACATAATGGTTTTAATTTGCGTTTCCCTAAAGACTGATGAAGTTGGGCACATTGACATATGTTTTGGCCATTTGGCTGTCTCTTGTGAATTACCTTTTCATAGTTTTGCCCATTTTTTATTGACTTGTCTTTTTTTTTTTTTTTTTTAACTTATTTATAGGTGTTTGTTACATATGTTGGATACAAGCCCTTTATTAGATATATATGTAGTGCAAATTGCTTCTTCCATTCTGTGGGTTACCCTTTCACACTATCAGTGGTTCCTTCTGATGAACAAGTGTTCTCAGTGTTAACGTAGTCCAGTTTATTATGTTCTTCCGTTATGGTTAGTGTTCTTTGGGTCCTGTTGGAGAAAATTTTGCCTATTGCAAGGTCCTGATGTGGCGTCACCTTTGTATAAATCAGATGATCACATAATTGTGGGTCTAATTAATTGGTCTGCCTGTCAATAGTTGCCCCAATATCACATTCACCTAGTGATTGAAATTTTATAGCAGGTCTTGATACCTAGTAGTTTCCAGTCTTCCAGTTTTACTGTTGTGCTTGGCTATTCTTGGTCCTTTGCATTTCCATGTTTATCATTTTGTCATTTTACACACGTGTGCACGCACATGAACCAGCTAGGATTTGATAGGATTGTGTAGGCTTTACATATTAGTTGGGGGAGAATTGACATCTTTACTGTGTAGCCAATAATTTTAAGTTCAATCTTATTGAGGCCCTCTGTTCTCTTTTGTCCTTCGGTTTTTCTTTCATCTATCCTATTAGCCCAACCCTAACTGAACTGAGCTGATCTGTTTTCTAGAATTTTGTTCCCAGGCTGCTTAAGAAAATCAAATAAGGGTCTGATTGACCCTCTTGTTTAAGACCTTGGTACTGTTCTGCAGTACTTGTTTCTGAATTATCTCCTTTCCCTTTCCCTGCAGTAATTGTTCCAATCTTTTATGACCCTCAAGTAACACAGCTTCTCCTTGCCAGTCCTAACCATGTTCTTAGCAGAATTCTGTGTGAAGATATCTGAAAAACAGTTAGAAATAAGGGCCTACATCTCAAGAGAAATGTGGATGCTGAAGACATGGATTTTGGGGTCATTGGCATAACATGGTACTTGAAGCCATAGATAGGGGTGAGCTTGCTCGTGGAGGAAGTACATGAAGTAGGTGGAGAAAAGAGCTAAGAGTGGAACCCTGGAGAACAACAGCATGTAAAGTTCAGGCAGAGGAGAAGCTAGAGAACATTACTGATGAGAAGAGGCCATATTAGCTGGAGGAGAACCAGAACAGAGAAATGTCCTGGAAACCAGGGGAAGGGAAAGTTTTAAGAAGTAGGAAATGGTCAGTAATGACGCATAGAAGACAGGAGCATGCTGACTGAAAATAGGCCAGTGGATTTGGCTGGAAACTTCAGCAGTCTACTTCAGTAGATGGTAATAGGTAGAAAAAGTGGAGGTATGAGTGTAGAGTACTCTCCCAAGAAGATTGATGGAAATGGTAAGGCAGAAGGTCATCCAGCTGAAAGAGAAGGTAGGATCAGAACATTCCTCCTTGATGTCTGTCACTCAGAATCAACATGTAGCTCCTCCTCCTGTTTTATCTGCTTTTCCTTCAGCTTTCTTATCTCTATTAGTGGCATCACCTTTTGCTTAGTTGCTCAAGCTGGAAACCTTGGAATCTTCTTTGCCTTCTCCCTTACCTCTCTTTTCCCCCTGTTTAGATGGTAACCAGGGCTTTTTTTTTTTTTTTAATTTATTGTGCTTTAGGGGAAAGTTTACAGCTCAAGTTAATTTCTCATTCAAAAATTTATACACATACTGTTTTGTGACATTGGCTGCAATCCCCACAATGTGACAGTACGCGCCCCCTTTCCACCCTGGGTTCCCTGTGTCTGTTCATCCAGCTGCTGTCCTTTCCTGCCTTCTTGTCTTGCTTTTGAGCAGGAGTTGCCCATGTCATCTTGTATATTTGATTGAACTAAGAAGCATGTTCCTCACGTGTATTATTGTTTTATAAGCCTGTTTAATCTTTGTCTGAAAAGTGGGCTTCGGGGGTGGTTTCAGTTCTGGGTTAGCAGAGTGTCCGAGGTCCATAGTTTCGGGGGTTCCTCCAGTCTCTGTCAGACCAGTAATCTTGTCTTTTTTCATGAATTTGAATTCTGTTCTACATTTTTCTCCCGCTCTGTCCGGGACTCTGTTGTGATCACTGTCAGAGCGGTTGGTGGTGGTAGCCGGGCACCATCTAGTTCTTCTGGGCTCAGGCTGGTGAGTCTCTGGTTCACGTGGTCCTTTAGTCCTTCGGGCTAGTATTTTCCTTGTGTCTTTGGTGTTCTTCATTCTCCTTTGCTCCAGAAGCGATGGTACCAAGAGATGTGTGGTAACCAAGGACTGTTGATTTTGTCTCAGTAATGTCTCTCTCAATCTCTTACGCTGCATTACTAGACTGGACTCTCCTCTCTTTCCTTGATATTGCAGTAACTCTTCTGTTGGTCGTTAGCAACCTTCCTTTCTCCAGTCTCTCCTCCGCCCACCATCCATTCTTTACACTGCCCATTTTTCTTTCTAAGACATGGTTCCCATCATGTCTCACCACTTCTTAAAAAGCTCAGTTGCCTTCCTGCTGTCTACTATCTATCATACACAAATCCATTAAATAAATTAGTAGCATGTACCAAGGAGCCCTGGTGGCATAGTGGTTAAGTGCTTGGCTGCTAACTGAGAGGTCAGCGGTTCGAACCCACCAGCCACTCCACGGGAGAAAGATGTGGCAGTCAGCTTGCATGAATTAACCTGTTGCCGTCGAGTTGATTCTGACTCATAGCGACCCTATAGGACAGAGAACTTCCATGTAGGGTTCCCAAGGAGCAGCTGGTGGATTCAAACTGCCAACCTTTTGGTTAGCAGCTGAGCAGTTAACCACTGCGCCACCAGAGTTCCTCCACCTTGGAAATCCTACGGGGCAGTTCTGCTTTCCTATAGAGTCCCTAAGAGTTGGAATCTATTGGATGGCAACAGGTGTGATGTGTGTATAACTATTTGCCAGGCACCGTACCACGCACTGGGAACACAGTGACGGACAAGATAGATGGGCCCTGCTGTCACCTAGCTTAATGGAATATAAGACTTTTTATAGTGTGGGGCCCAGCTTATCCTTCTAGGATCATTGTAACTCCTAGTCATGTACTCCAGCGATTGCAGGCAACTTCCTTTTCCATAGGCAGAATACGCATTATGACATCAACAGCCTTGCCCATGCTCCTCCCCACCCAGAGTGCCTTTCTTCTGTCGGCTTCTCATGTACTGTTGTCAGGTGACATTTATTTTCTTCTAGTTAGTCATTGGCTGTTAACTAGTAATGCCTCTATACAGACTTGGATTTTCTGAAATATTCCGCAGCTAACAATAATCTGCGTAACTGCCTCTGCTTCTTACTCTAAGAAAGAAGTTCTTGGGGGAAACTCTTTGTAGAGGAGACGTCTATCTAGGGTTGCAATTTAATTCTGGTCATTCTATTCTACATCTCTCTGGTTAGTAAGAATGCACGGAATAGAAGTGAAAAACAGACATACACACTTGAGTGTTTCGGAGAAACCAGTTGACCCGTCTGACTTTTCCCATAGAGTATTTTGAACTTACTGATCCACGTTCTTCCCATTTAGACTGATGATGAAGATGAGTCTTTTGTCCTCGAGGATCCTATGCTGTTAAACATCGATACTATTGATTCTCACTCCTATGATACTTCGTCTGTGGCAAGCTCAGACAGTGGCGACAGGACCAACTTAAAAAGGTAGGTGTTCATTTAAATCACTCTCATAGGGTTGAATTACTGGATCATTTAAAATGTAAATACCTCTTTATTAGTATAATGGGGTCTGCTGGAGCCCTGCATGGGACGTACAGGGACCACTTGGGTAGAGATAATCTGATCATTATACCCTAAGGATTTTGGCACTGTTGAGGAAGGGCTGGAAAGGTGAGTGCCGTGACTCCTGTCTTCTGCATGCCTTGTATGAAGCCATCACGATAGCCGGGGACTCCTGGGAACAACAGGGCCCTTGCAGGGAGCACAAACCACAGCTGGCGTCTGCAGTGTCTGTGGTGGGAACATGGAGCTAGGTTCAGCTCACCTTCCGTTCCCTGCACGTCCCGCCCCGACTCTGAGGTCCACTCCAGCATGCCTTCATCCCCTTGGAGCGGGTTCAGAGGAAAGCCACAGAGATGACGAAAGATGGGGGAAAAGGGCTTCTAACCCTTAGTAACTCCGTTTTGGCTGCTTTTCACCTTCTAAATTCTTGGAGAGAACATGGAAAATAAGAGAAGTGGGGGAAGCGTGATGAAAATGCTTTATTGAATTCACGTGTGACTTTAATGTCACTAACGTTGCCTGTATTTTCCCCTCCTTGTTAAATTTTGCTTGTCTCAGTGCTGTCTCCCTTAGGTTGGCAGCTGTTGTTGGCTAGGGGCCATTGCTGGGGATGTTAACCTATACGTCACCCTGTTCTACAGATAGATAAGTTACTTTGATGTCACGGCCACTCCCTGCTTCGGGGATGATAGTTTCTTCTTGTAACATCACAGCGAAGGCAAGCCTCATTTCACGGCCTCAGTCTGGACCTTGCTTACTGTGTTGGTCTCATCTCTAAGCATTCCCACCCTGGTCCTTCCAGGCCATGCCGTCATGCCTTCTGTGTGTTCCCTGCTGTGCAGACACACCGTGCACCTTCACTTCTCCATATTTCTGCTCAAACCTTTTTGTTGCCTGTGTGACTTCTAGTCATCCATCAAGACCAAACGTAGAATCGTCTCTTCCGTAGCTGTCGCTGGTATCCCCCTAATGAACAGGATTCAACTTCTCTTCGTTTGTATTTTTCCAATGCTTTATTCATACTTCTAGTCTAACATTTATCCTTTAAGAGCTACTTACTCGTCAGTCCCTCTAGCTAGGTGCTGAGGGCCTCGAGAGTGGGACCCAGGACTTCCTTATCTTTGTTCCCCAGCACATACTTTAATCTGGAACACAGAGCAGCTGCTCAGTAATGTCTGGTAAAAGTTTAACAATTAGTTTCTGAACAGCGATAAGTGGGATAAATGGAAGGACCCATAGCAGGAGCAGCCCGAGAGGGGAGTTTTGGAGAGTGGCTGGTTGAGGAACGGGAGGAAGGTTATAGACAGGAGAAGGGCAAGAAAAGCGGGCAAGGGCAGGAAGGAGGCTCGAGGTAAAGTAGACGTAGGGCAGGAAGCGTGCTCTGTAGACCACGTTCTGGGGAGTAGTGGAATGTTCACTCTGTTTCTTGAGATGGGCAAGGAACAGTTTGCGTGAGTGGAAAAGGAAGGGTGCTTTTATTCATTTTCCTGCTTTGCTTCTGTGGGGTTCAAGGTGGGTTTAGTACAACATCTGAGTGTGGGACCGTTAGACCTCTTGTACCGCTTTTCAAGACAGCTAACAAATTACATACAGTGTTGTTTTCTGCTTTTCTTATTCTTTTGTGTTCTTTTCTTTCAAAGGGTTGGGCCCCTGCCTTTTCAAGGTTTTTTTTTTTTTTTTTTTTAATCTGTTCTTAAATGTTTTCCTTTTTTGTTAGGAAGAAGAAGTTACCTGATAATTTTTCACTCCATGGATCAGTTATGCGACATTCCCTTTTGAAGGGAATTTCTGCCCAGATAGTGTCTGCAGCTGTAAGTATTTTGTTCTCTTCCCCAGCTTTATTACCTGTGATGGCATAATGAAGTCGGAATGGGCATAAAGCAACACACAGCACTTCTCTTGGCCCCGAGGCTTACGACAAATAGAATCTGGTTTCCGTGGTTTTTGTGGGATCATTTTTAACTCGTAAGACGTGGCTGCACGTTTTGACGTAGAAATTAGTGCAGCCCTGAAAATCAGGGTCTGCCCCGAGTCTCGGGTGTGCCTGAGTGAAGTATGGCGGCAAGCCTCCAAGAAACACCGTCCGCCTTTCCTTTGGATTCCTCTCCAGTTTACGGGCCATCTTCTGTATTTGGTTTAGGTCAAGTGTTCGGTCCTTTTAGTCTTTTCACATGGAGAAAAGATTGGTCAGAATCTTTTACAACTGAGTGATTTTTATAATCCACCAAAGGCTTTTCATGGACCTTATTGTAATTACTCTTACAACTTTGAAAGTGGGTAAAGCCATATCCTGTTTTGCAAATGAGAATTCAGGCTCCGAGAGGTGATATTAACTTGTCTTACATGGCTTAGCTTAAAGGTAGCAGAGCAGATACTGGAAAGCAGGCTTTCTGGCTCCACATCTGGTGCTTCTTTGTTGTGAAGTGACAGGTATTGGTGAATGTTGCCAAGGCATAATTGCTGGAAGAGAATATTTGTGGCCTTTTTTGAAAATGACTTACAACACTGGGTTAATGCAAAAAATACTTAATAGTTCATGGAGACAGTAGACACTGATTCTGGTATGTTTTTATGAAACTTTCCTTTGGCCTCAAAGCCCACAGGTTGTTTTGTTTTTTATTTTGTATTTGGTAGGTTCCCATTTAACAATTTTTATGCACATTGTTCGTGACATTGGTTACAATTTTCGCAACGTGTCAGAATTCTCATTATTTCCATTCGGCTTGTTCTGTTTCAAAGCCCATAGTTTTATGTAGTCTTTCAATTTTAATTTTCTGAACTCAACGTATAGATCCTGTATGCAATAATAATAATATGGCAGACTCATGCCCCAGCAATTTTGGTGTGTTTTTTTGTTCTTTTCATGGAGCTTGATTGGTATTTTGCATATCCAGTTTGGACAAGAAGTAAAGGTTTTGATTTTTCACACGAGTGAGAGATTGACACAGGCGTGACACCATGACGTCCCAGTCATGTTGCCGTTAGCTTGTTTCCCAGCAAAGGCTCTTATTGCTGATCCCATTCAAAACCAAACCAGACCCCCCAAAAGTCTGTTCACAATGGGCAACTGGTCTGTCGTGACCCAGCTTATATATCATGGAGTCATTTTAAATAGAGAGATGGCGAAGCAGTGGGGGAAACCTCGGCAATTGTCCGTCCTCTTTTAGGTGGAGAGTAACTCATATTTGTTGGAATGGGAACCACCTGTAGAGGATTACATTTCCATGACGTTTTCTGAATTTAATCCTTATGTAGGTGATGAAATTCATTCCTTTCAAAATCGAGATGAACCAGAACCGTCATTTGACCCACCTGTGCAGTTTTAAAAATATTTTGAAAAATAGAGACTGAGCTAAAACTCAGACACTGAACAGTGATTAGATAAATCTGTTATTTAAAAGGCTCTCTCCTCCCTCTTGAAGAAGAGGGAAAAATTCTAATAAATCCCAGAGTGTTTGCATTCTGTTCTTATTTCATTGCCATGGCTGAGCTCCTTTGGTATGTTAAAATGAAAACTGCCTTGCCTTTGACAGTCATCATACTTTGCCTTCCTAATCTTGGATTACCAGCTCAATTTAAATTGTATGCTTTTCTGTGATGGTTGGTTTATTAACATGTAAAGCCAGTTATGTTTCTGGGTATCTCTCCTGGATAGTCATTCCATAGTGCTCGCCGCCATGTGCATAGTGATGATGTTAGGGCCGCCTAGGGCTTTGGTCAACTTTGGAGTCCACGCGTGGCAAACACTTAGGAAAGATGATGCTTTGGGAGTTGAGTCTCATTGTTTAATTTTGGGACCCTCCTCAAAGCAGTAGGACATGTGACTATATTTTAAATTAATTCAAGTTGATTTTTAAAGGATCTTCATCATTTTTATGATCAACCGAAGATTAATAGAGATGCTTATGGGCAGTGTTTTTTTTCAGAGCGTGTCCAGTGCATAAGAATCTCCTAGGATAAAACCAAAAAAACCCAAACCCATTGCCGTCGAGTCAATTCTGACTCATAGCAACCCTATAGGACAGAGTAGAACTGTGCCGTAGGGTTTCCAAGGAGCGGCTGGGGGATTTGAACTGCTGACCTTTTGGTGAGCAGCCGAGCTGTTAACCACTGCACCACCAGGGCTCCTCTCCTAGGATGAGCTTATTGACATGCAGATTCCTGGGTACCACACCAAGCCTACTGAACCTGAATCTCTAGCAGTGTAGCATAGGGATCTGCATTTTAATAGGTATCCCAGGTGATTCTGATACACTCTGGCTTTTGAGAACCACTACCCAAAGATGTAGCAACACCAACAAAGGCAGTTTCTGATTCGTGACGGGGTTCTGTTCTGAGGGCTCTGTCATAAGTGGGTTCTGACGCAAGTCGAATACCTCTGTAAAATTTTTTTAGTTTTTATTATTACTACCTTTTATTATCAGTATCTTTATAAATCCAATCTTTATTTGTCTTTGGGGGTTGGAAGCATTACATATAAGCTTACAGATATATTTTAACATTGTACGTAGTACGTATTATTAACGATAAGATGTTAAAAAAAAAAAAACAACAGATGGTCGTAAGTGCGATTTGTCATAACTCCAGTACGTCGTAAGTCAGGGCTTATCTGTGCTAAAATTCTGTAATCTCTAGGATGCTTCCCATGTCTGTGGTCCCCCCTGCCACCAGCTTTTGAAGTCAGCTGACTTCGATTTCATTAATCAGGTTCCAATTTGGGTATGGTTTATGTTCTTCATCTGTTGACCCCTCTTTTTCCTGCCTGGGGCACAACTCAAGCAGTTATCAAATATTTGTTGCACATTTCTTAATTGTTAAGCATTATGCTTTAGGCCACACACAAAGGTGGGTACATGCTGTTGTCCAGAAATTGCGTATAGCAGCCTTGGCATTTGTTCTTTCTTGTATTGCTGGAGTAAGTTGAAGTTGTTCCTGGGAAACTACAAAGTTGGTTAAGCAGACTTAGATTCTGCCTTCTAGCAGATTATAATAAGTGATTGACCACATTGGCAAGGGCAGAGAGAGAAAAGAAGATGTAGAAGTTGTCCATATGAAGAGCACTGGGCTGGGAACTGGAAGCCCTGAGTTTGAGGCATCGTTTTACCATTTACTGAGTAACCCTGGTTAAGTTAGTTGAGCTCTTTGAAACGTCTGTTTCTTAATCTGGAAAATGAGACAAATAGCGCTTGTTCTCTCTCTCTGGGTTGGAGAGTTAAATTTTGTAATGCATGTATGTGAAAGCTCTTTGTTACTACAGTTGTATATCATTGTAAGTCGTTGTTATTTACGGCTGCAGAACCCTCAAATAGATAGATACCCTTACATTTATATGATGTTGTTACTAGTTGCCATTGAGCTGATTCCCACTCATGGCGACCCCACATGTGCAGAGTAGAACTGCGCCATAGAGTTTTCAAGGCTGTGACCTCTCGGAAGCAAATCACTAGGCCTGTCTTCTGAGGTGCCTCTGGGTGGGTTCGAGCCACCAACCTTTTGGATAGTAGTCGCCCACTTAACCACTCACATCACCCAGGGATTCCATGCATTTATACGATACTGTAATTTTTTAGGTCTTCAGGACAACTCACTGAGGTAGATAAGGTATTTTTTTTTTTTTTTTCAGAGAAGTCACTGAAACTTTACTTTTATCCAGAAAATGAAAGTAACTTCTTGTCCACCTGCTAGAAAGTGTAGCATTAAATATTAATAGGAGTAATCATGTGAAGTGGAATTTGTACAGTAATTCACAGGTCAGCGAATGGTTACCATGCATTATCTAATTAATAACATAGCATTTACTATTTCTTTGAGCAGATGAGCCTAATACCCATAAGGATCAGGTGACATTCCCAGAGTCACACAATTGTTGGTAAAGAGCTAGGACTGGCACTTAATTTCTGACTTTGTGATGCAGCCCCATCTTGAGAACTGACTGAATATACTCTGCTGGGAGTTTGTTTAGAGGTTGTTGGGTAATCTGCTGGAATGGAGCTCCTACTTAGAGGAAGCATATCTTTAGCATGTATTTCCCTTTTCTGAAATCTTTATGCACTCTTATCATTTTGACCCATAGCACTTATAATTTATTCATCTTATTGAAAATAATACCTTTCTTTTCTCTTTTTCCTTTACATTCCCACTTATAATCAGTATCCTTACTGAAATATCTGTTACAGTTAGTAAAACAAAATGATCCACTCCCATGATCTTTGTGTTTTGTTGGTGCATACAACTTTTTGTAATTTCTCTTATCTGAAAACAGAGAATATCTTTTCAAATACCTTTTTTTTTTTTTTTAACTTCATTTAGGACAAAGTAGATGCTGGCTTGCCTACAGCAATTGTAAGTATACTTTAAGTAACCTCTTAAAGGTAAGCTTTTCGTTTGATTGGGTTTTCTTAGGCTATTCTCGTAGTGTTTAAAGTTGGTCCATAAATTATTGTGACAGTGAATTCGTGAGTCATTTCCTTGCCGGTAATCGAGTTTAAAATTCATCCCTTTTTTTCCTAGTCTATTGTTACTCTTTAGGCTTTTGTTTGAGAAGCAGGTAATGGAATGATAATTAGCCTTTTCTGAGTTTATTTGTACGTGGTGCCACTCTGCTTATGAGTATATTTGCTCCTTCTGTGACTTGGCCTCTCTTCCGTCACAGGGAGTGGAAAATAGCACCGGGTGAAACCACTTTGTGGTAAATGGTACATTGAACAGCTCTGGACTCAAACATTTCCGAGCCTGCCAATAGCAAATCTCTGGAGCGATTATGGAGAACTGGGGGATATGGAAAGCCCTCTTTTCACATCTTCCTCCAGCTGCCTTCTCTAGCCTATTAGTAGTTGGGCATTTGGTGAGGGAGCAGGCTGAATTTTGAACATTTCTGGTGCCTTTTGGCTCCTGTGAATAAACTAGAGAAGAGTTTTCTCATCCCTTCACCACACCTCTTAAGAATCTCTTGGTTGGATAGCATAAACAAACAAACAAAAGAAAAAAACCAAACCCATTGCTGTCGTGTCAATTCTGACTCATAATGAACCTGTACTATAGGGTAGAATCAGATTGCCCCATAGAGTTTCCAAGGAGCGGCTGGTGGATTCGAACTGCCGACATTTTGATTAGCAGCCGAGCTCTTAACCACCGTGCCACTAGGGTTCTGGGTAGTATAAGTGCCTTTAAGTTTATCTGGGCCCCTGATTTTTTTTTTTTTTTTTTGTAGCTTTTGAGGAAACTAAGTGGCATGCTTTTGCCTATAATGTTGAACATATGTTATTTTGATATTGTTACCCTTAGACTAAATTTAGAGGGATTCCCAGAAATAAAATATTCTGAGTTTCATTTCCCCTCTTGCCCCCTGGATGAAATTGTCGGTATTCATATATGGCTGGTATGCCATCTGGTGCCTAGAGAAGGGAAGACCAGCATATTTAACCATGATTATTTCAAGATCCTCGATGTAATGTCTTAAAATGTAATCTTTTGTTTTCAGGCAGTGTCCAGTCTGATAGCAGTTGGTACATCTCATGGATTGGCTTTAATATTTGGTAAATTTTTAAAGTACTTTTCTAATTTAAGTGTTAAGTACCCTTCGAGTTTTATAATGTTCTTTAATCACAGTTTATATATTGTACTTTATTCTTGAACAAAACCGGGAGAAGCTCGAAAAGGAGCAGTCAGTATTTTTACACAGTTAAAAATTACCGGACTCACAGCTTCATTTTGTTTTGTGTTGCGAGCTCATTGTCTTCATTATGAATTTTAAGCTGTCGTATGTATTGACTCTCTGTGGGCCTAGAAAAAAGCAGTGTAAAGCTGAAAGGGACCTTGATCGTCGCCTTATCTGCCTCCAGTCGGTGGTGGTGGTGATTTTGGTTTTAAATCATATCTAACTAATGGATTTTCTGAAAGATCTCCAGGAAAAGATTTTCCAGGCTCTCTCAGTTATTTTCTGTAAATTTCACTGGCAATAAGCTCTTCTCCATTTCCATTATAAATCCCTCTAAACGAAAAATTTTAGCCCATAATCATGTTCTTTTCTAGGTTGAGAAAGGACCTTCCCTAGCTTCATTTGTGTATTAGAAGATAGTCTTAAATATTTCCTCTCTTTTGTCCACCCCTACCCAAGATTAACCACAGTTTCATTAATCCTTCTTTGGTTTTGAACTCAATACTATAAGCAGAACATTTGGTTCTGTTTTAAAAAACTATTAGATAATATTTTTCTGTAATTTTTGATGTTTTCTTCTGAATCTTAAATCTTTTGCATCTGTCTTAAGTGGAATTCTGGTGAAACCATGTTTTAGTGAGAAATCTTCAGAGTATTGTAGAGGGATTAGTTGAGGATACTTTGATCACAGAACCACAGTGTGACTTCTGTGGGCCTTGCATCTTGATTTACCATGCAAGTGGATAACTAGTTATTTTCCATTATTTCTGAACAACGTGACTTCCTATTTACAAATTCTCTCTTATGCCAAAATCTTTATTTAACATGATTTTAACACCTCGTCTTTTCAAAAGTGATTGATTCAGAAGAGTGGAGAAAAAGATATAATGTTCTTGAGAGAATTTTAGAATCAATTTTTTAAATAATTTTTTTTTATAATTGATATGTGTTCACAGCAGAAAATTTAGAAAATATAGATGAGTAAAAAGTTGTAGATACTAAGTTCTCCAATTTCTATCTTCCAGGAACAATCCCTAACATTTCTGAGTAGCCTTCTAGTCTTCTTTCTGTATGTGAATATATGTATGTATACACCCTAAAGTGTTAATTTGCAACCTGCTTTTTCATACTCACTGGTGACACAGTGGTTAAGAGCTCAGGCTGCTAACCAAAAGGTCAGCAGTTCGAATCCACCAGCCACTGCTTGGAAACCCAATGGGGCAGTTCTACCCTGTCCTGTAGGGTCGCTATGAGTCGGAATCGACTCAACAGCAGTGGGGTTTTTCATTATAATGAACATCTTTCCGTGTAATCACTTATTCAACCGAAACATCATTTTTAATGGCTACATAGTATTCTTTTGAGTGGATACACTATCATTTACTTAACCATTTTCTATTATAGGACATTTATGTTGTTTCTAAAACAATGGAGTGATGAACATTTTGTTACGGAATTTTTGTCCTTGGTCATATTCCTAGACATACAATTGCTTGGGTAGACTTTAGTAGTACTCCCTAATCGCCCTCAAGAAAACTTTTACCAGCCTGCTCTCCTATCAGCTGTAAGAATGCTTGTTTTTCTGTGGGGGCGTAATTGGATATTAGATTGATAGAATTTTGGGAAAGGAGCTGAAAGGATCTTTTAGTTGAGTCCTCTTATTTTACACCTGAGGAGATTGAGCACCATGGTGGTTAAGTGACACATACAGAGTCAAGTTCAGGACCAAGAATATCGACTCCTAGATCTCCACCATTCCAAGCAATCCCCCATTCTGGGAGAAGAGGAGCCAAATTCCCAGATATATAAAGAAATGACTAGAGGAACCGAGGTAAATGAGAATTAAATAGAATGCATACGTTCATCTGTCAGCAGAGTGTATATTGATTTTTCGTTCCCACTTACCCAGGGCTCACTGTTCCTCAATCCTATTTCCTTTAACATCCTTTCCTTATCACCAGGTTCTGAGAATATGTATCTGCTTACAATCAAACCCATGTAGCGCTTACTACAAACAAATTAAAACAAATACTTCAATAATAAAAACTAACAGAGGAGAAAAAGAATACATTACTTTTTGGTACTACCTCCTTAATTTCCTTGGGCCTACTTCCCTTTTCTTTTTTTTTTAAATTTTCTTGTGCTTTAGGTGAAAGTTTGCAGTGCAAGTTAGTTTTTCATTCAAAACTTAATACACAAATTGTTTTGTGACATTGGTTGCAATCCCCACGATGTGTCAGCACTCTCCCCCTTTCCCTTTCCCCCCTGGGTTCCTCATGTCCATTCGTCGAGTTTTCCTGTCCCTCCCTGCCTTCTCAGCTTTGCCTTTGGGCAGGTGTTGCCCGTTTGGTCTTGTAGACTTGACTGAACTAAGCGGCGTGTTCCCCACGTGTGTTGCTGTCTGTTTTATAGGCCTGTCTAATCTTTGGCCGAAAGGTGGACTTTGGGAGTCGCTTCAGTTCTGAGTTAGTAGGGTATCCAGGGGCCATAGTCTTGGGGGTTCCTCCAGTCTCTGTCAGACCAGTAAGTCTTGTCTTTTCTTGTGAATTTGAATTTTGTTCTATATTTTTCTCCCACTCTGTCCAGGCCCCTGTTATGATCCATGTCAGAGCTGTGGGTGGTGGTAGCCGGGCACCATCTAGTTCTCCTGGGCTCAGGCTGGTGGAGGCTGTGGTTCGTGTTGTCCTTTAGTCCTTTGGACTAATATTTTCCTTGTGTCTTTGGTTTTCTTCATTCTCCTTTGCTCCAAATGTGATGGGACCAATAGATGCATCTTAGGTTGCTACTCACAAGCTTTTAAGACGCCACTCACCAAAGTAGGATGCAGAACATTTGCTTTATGAGCTATGTTATGCCAGTTGACCTAGATGGCCCCTGACTGCTTCCTGTTTTGTTTTTTTTTTTTAAAAAAAAAAAAACCCACAGCTTTCTTGTAGAGCTGATGAAATAGTAACCTTTTACTGCTGTCTCAGGGACAGAGTGGTATGTCCAATTGAACATTTTAAGGAAAAAAATCACAAATATTCGGTTGTGCTTTGGGTTTTAGTAGTGCAGTTAATACATTTTACTTGTTGTTTATGGAAATCAGATGTTTGGACAATGTGTTTTAACAAATGGCTTAGCAGTGTGCTTGCAAGCCCAGAGACAAATCGCAGAGTACAGTAATAATACTGTGAAGCGCCTCGCTCAGAGCTCAGGGCAGGGTACAGTAATAATACTGTGAAGCGCCTCGCTCAG
>NW_004444028.1:6050939-6126455 GCF_000243295.1 Trichechus manatus latirostris | reverse complement strand
CGGTAATAATACTGTGAAGCACCTTGCTTAGGGCTCAGGGCAGAGTATACATACAGTACTAATACTGTGAAGCGCCTCAGAGCTCAGGGCAGAGTACAGTATAATACTGTGAAGCACCTCAGTTAGAGCTCAGGGTAGAGCACAGTAATAATACCGTGAAGCGCCTCGGTTAGCGCTCAGGGCAGAGTACAGTAATAATACCGTGAAGCGCCTCGGTTAGCGCTCAGGGCAGAGTACAGTAATAATACCGTGAAGCACCTCAGTTAGCGCTCAGGGCAGAGTACAGTAATAATACTGTGAAGCGCCTCAGCGCTCAGGTTTGATCTGATCTCTTTTAAACATCTTTGTTGATCACAGGAGAAAGTAGAGCGGAGAGGACTATACTTGTTTAAGCACCATTAGATTTTCTTTGAAACAGAGGCTTAGGTTATTAAAATAGTAGTCATTGTAAGTGATCATTATAAACTTCTTAAATGTTGGTGCATGCTGCCTATTCTCATGGAATTATAAGGCATTCATTGTGTGTCTTGGTTCTAACCTATATTAAAACACTAACCCACTGCCGTCGAGTTGATTCAGACTCATAGTGACCCTACTGGACAGAGCAGAACTGCCCCATAGAGTTTCCAAGGAGCGGCTGGTGGATTTGAACTGCCGACCTTTTGGTTAGCAGCCGAGCTCTTAACCACTGCGCCACCAGGACTCCAGTCTTACCTGTATACAGAGTCCTAAAAGTTCAAATCTTCATAAAGACACCTCCCTATCCCGAGGTCCTTAGTTTTCCATTTTTTGCCAGCTAATGTTAGTGCCCTGGTGGCGCAGTGGTTAAGCATTCAGCTGCTAACCGAGGGGTTTGAACCCCTGAGCCACTCAGCAGGAGAAAGATGAAGCAGTCTGCTTCTGTAAAGATTCCAGCCTTGGAAACCCTGTGAGGCAGTTCTGCTCTGTCCTGTAAGGTCGCTATGAGTCGAAATCGACTCCATGGCAACGGGTTTTAATGTTAATGTACTCTTAGTAGATGATCTTGTGAACTAGTTTTTGTTTCTCAGATATGGATTTACTTAGTGAACTATAATTTGAATATTGAGCCTTCCCTTTTTTGCCCAATAACCAAAACCTGAATATTATCATGAATGCTAGAGACATCAGTTAATCAAATTTAGTATTATTCCCACAGATAACTAAAGCTTGTCACTTATGCTCTTGAAATTTTACCTGTCTTTTCTCTGTATTTCTGAACTGATTTCTTGCTTTTCTCTCTCTCTTGATGTTTTTTCCATGGATTCAAAAGGAAAAGGTATAGTAATTTTGGTTTGTATGAGTGACCTTTTTTTTTTTTTTTAACTTTTTAATGTTGAAAGAGAATGCTGTCAATTATAGTTGATACCCTCTTATGAAATGCTTGTTGAAAAAAATTAGCAAATTAAATTGGTTAAAGCAGGGAATTGTTAAAAAGTTATAAATATATGCATACTGCCAATGTTTTGTTTTAACAGAAAATGTGTTCTTTTTTTATTTCTAATTTTTTGATGATGTTTTTGGAAGTCAGGACCCTTTCCTTGAGTCTGTATCTGCCAGTTGGAGGTCTGCATCATGTCTTTCTGGCATAAACCACATCAATACTGGGTCATGGAAAATTTGCGATTGTTATTTTTAAAAATGAGGTGAAAGCTTAGGCACCTGTAAAACGAGCAGCGACTGCACAGTTCTTCTCGATGTTAACAAGACTTTCCTTCAGCTTTCAGAGCTGTCTCGTCCTCGTCTTATTTCATGAGTTCTTAAAAGAAGTCATCTCTGTCGGATTTTCCTGGAGCATCCATTTCATTGTCCTGGAAACAATAGCTCTTTCTTTCTTCCTCTGTTTTATCCAAATACATATTGTTTAACTAGGTTTTTCAAGTCCGTTAATGTAGCATGGCACGAACAGGTTTGGGAATGAACACAGCTGACTCTTAGTCAGCATCAGTGTTCTAGAAAACCAGCAGTTGGCCACGTGCAGTCACTGGGTCCCGGGCTTCAGTCAGCAGGTTTTACAGAGGGAACGAGGACTTTGTCTAATTTTGTGAGTTAGTTAGGTGAAGAAGGGTGAATACGGGCAGATAAAAGTAGAGTTCTACACACACAATTGAATGTGATTCCTTCTAGGATGTAGACATTTCCTTCTTTGACAGTCTTTGGGAACTAGTTCAACCAAATCAGGGGTGAAGAAATAGAGGATTGGGTTAATTTTGGTTTCTGGAAAGAACTAGCAGAAATTCATAAAGTATGTTCACATTTAAACTTTACAGCTATTAGAGACTTTTCATATTATTTGTGACTTGACTTTGCTATTCAGCACATGACTCTAAGCCCAGAATATGCTGAGGAGCTGTAGTCCAAGCAGTGTACCTTGAAAGATAACCTAATAAAAGGAGTAGATATAATTCATTGCAGTGTCAAATAGATGTGCTTGCTGCAATTTCTAAGCTGCAGGTTTTCTTAATTAGTATGCTAATTAGGATCATTAATAATTATTCCTCACATCTGCACCATTTGATAGTTTTCACATTTTTTCGCATGTATTGTTTAAGCTCTATGGAAACTTTGTAAGGTTTATAGGATAAGTGATGGTCTCATTTCACTTCTTGCCCAGGGTTACCTGATACATAAGGACCCTCTCCAATTTCTTTTTTAAACTAAGTTGACAATGCCAACCAAAGGTGATTTTATGTGACTTTGTAAATGAAATGACAAATTTAATACCCTTTTCCCAAACTGTAAGGAGCCCTGGTGGCACAGTGGTTAAAGCCCTCAGCTGCAAACCGAAAGGTCAGCGGTTTGAACCCACCTCCACGAGAGAAAGATGTGGCATTCTGCTTCTGTAAAGATTACAGGCTTGGAAACCCTGTGGGGCAGTCCCACTCTGTCCTGTCAGGTCGCTATGAGTTGGAATTGACTAGAGGGCAGCAGGTTTGGGTCTGGTCTTCAAAGAGTAAGGGGAGAACAGATTTCGTTCCTTTTGAATTAATGAGATGAAGAGCGGGCTGGAGAGAAGCAAGGTGGAGAGAACTCTGATCTTCAGCGTTCTATTTCTGTCCCAGTTCTTTTGTTCTTTCCGTGTAACGATAGAATCTAAGTGTTTTAAAGAGGTTTTATGTTTATTTTGGCCAAGTACGTTTTTTTTCAGAATTGCTCAGAATTGTACAGAATACTTATTAGTTCCTGTAGCAGGAGAAACCTCTCCAGCAACTCTTGTTTTCTTCTTTGCACAGAAAGTCTGTTTTGTATGAGTTGAGTCTAGATTGTATAACAGCAAGTTTGCTAACAGGGTACCATAAAGATAGAATATATAAAGACAGCAGTAAGAGTTGATAAATATCTTTGAGGAGTTAAAATAGATTACATTTTATACACTGCCCATCACCTCTCTTGCTGTCATCTGCTGCAGCTGCTTCTTTTTTTAAAAAAGTGTATGAATAGAATCTATAAATATTAATAGTACTGTTTGGTGCTAGTAGTATTTGAGAGATATTGAACTGGCTCCTTTGTGCATTGTCTTGCTTTCCTGATTTATTCCTCTTAGCAACACAATGAAGCAAGGGTTGTTTTCTACTTTTTATAGATGAGGATAGTGAAGTTAAGGGAAATTAAGTAACTTTCCTAAAATGACCTAGGCACTTAGTTGCAATTCCTGTAACTCTGGGAGGAGGGGTGGGATTAAAATCCAGGTGTCCAGTTTCATGGACGTTATCAAGATAATGAACACATCGTAAAAATCAAGGAAAAGATTGAGAGTGTTTTCATTAACACAAACCTGTGGGATGTAAATTTAATTTTCATTCAGGAATAGCCAAGGCTGATCATTTAGTTCCCTGTTTGAGCTAGTGTTTAGTCTTTGGAAAGTGTGGGCAGGAAAGCAGTCCCATTTGGGTTTTTAATCTAGAGGTTAAGTTTATCCTTTTATTTCCTTCATTTCTTCCATTGCTACTCTTTTCTGTATTTCGTCTTCCTTAACGGTACCCTTATTCTCCGCTTCATCATCTTTTTCAGTCATCCTGTTCATACTTTCTCTGAGTTTTAAGAATACTTAGTCTAATTTAAAGACACTATGAACTTCAATCAGAAAGCCTCTTTACATGTTGGTGGACCAGAGCAGTGTGAGTTTGGATCTCATGCAGGCGTTGCAGAGGGCCCCAGCGGCTGTTCAGACACTGTTCTGCCTGTAAGGCGGGCAGCCCAGACTTGAGCAACTGCTTTGTGAGACTAGTGTGACATTTCATCCCAGCCTCTATCTTTGTTCTCCTCCTTACTTTCAGTCCACCTGCTGCCTATATGCAGAACTCAGAGTAGTGGTATATATAGAACACTGTTGCTCAACCTTCGTATCTCCACAGTTTGTAAGATAAGTATATGGGTAACCGACTTACTGTATAAGGCAGCCCTGACAATATAAGGATCCTGGAAAACACTGTTTTAGGCAGGCAATTTCAGTGGATCAAAATAAAATGTGATGTCAAATCTAGAATGAGGAAAATTATAGAATAGAGGGAAGTTTGAACAATTTGAATTAAACTGGGAAAGGGGAAAATGGAGACGAGGGCAGTCTAGGTGTATGGAAAAAAATCTATAATTCTGTTACACTAGGTGTGAATAAAAATAATTACTTTTTATTTAGGTCAAACCTTCTACATTCATGAGTTTTAGTCTTTTTCAAATGTTCACCTTGGAAGGCTGAAATCTAAAATGATTTTAAAAAGCCTTGAACATTCTTTGTGTGCCAGATACATACAGCCGTTAGTCGTTTCAGAACTCTTCCTTGGCAGAGGGGGATTGCTGTTTGAGCCAGTTTATGAACGCCGAGAAATGCTCTCACGGTGTTCACAGTGGACAGGCCTCGGGACGCACCTGCTGTTACTCCCTGGACCTCAGAATGCATGTCCTTAGGCTCTGTCTGGTGGCTAGATTTGCCCCGTAGACGGAACATTTGCAAATGTGGACGCCGTTCAGATGAGTGTGAGATGCCTCCTGAGTGCAAGGCACAAAGCTAGGTATTCTGGGGCGTTAATTCTCATGCTCTTAGCCTTCAGACAGGTCATAGTCTAATAGGGGGGTAAACATACCCCAAAACTAGACAGATAAGGGAGGCACTGGGGGCGCTGAGAGAACTCCAGGTTGCAGAAGTATAGTGGGGTTTTTACCCCTAAACAGTTCAGTTTTTTTAGCTATGTCTCTTACGACATTTAACATTTTGATTTTAAGTGGGTACAGTAGCGAACTCTACACAGTAAGCGTGGCCTAGGAGAAGTACCAGAGGAATTAAAAAAAAAAAATTATTAGATATAAAATTAAAAAAATGAGTGCCTAGCAGGGAAATCAGAGGTGATTTAAGGCAAGATCCCTCCCCTTAAAGAACGTAATCTAGTAGTGATATGAATTATTTGTTTTTAGCATGTCAAGTGGTTATGCTTAAAAATAATTTTCTTAAGTAGTTTAAACATTCCCTCTGTAATTTTATTTGCACTGTTAATTTGCTTAGTAATTCTTTCCTTCGTAGATCATATAAATGTAAATTTCTGCCCAATTCTAAATTAATACATTTTGAGTTTTGAAGTTTAAACATATTTTCAAAGAAGACGGTATTCCTTGATAACATTGCATCTTGAAAATAGGAAGCAACACAATTCAGGGTGTGACAGATGAAAGCTAGTTGATTTGTTCCAGGAGACACCAATTTCTTACAGATGTTTTTGACTCATTATGCGTCCTTGTAGACCCATGCATCAGTGTCTTCTTTTTTTCTGTGTTTAGTTTGTAATTCAATGCTCCTAATCCAGTAGATACTTAATAAACTTATTTAAAAATAAATGTGACTTCATCATCTCCATCTTTTGATTCTTGTCACCTCTCAGGTATTTGAAAACGTGTCCATATTACACGTATTTATTCATTCTCTTCCAGTTCTTCCACTTAACTTGATTGATGCGCTTCTTTCTTTAGATCAGAATCAAGCTCTGCGGCTCTGTCTGGGTGGCACTAGTGTGGGAGAGCAGTATGGAGCCATCTCTGCCCTCAGTATCAACAATGACTGCTCAAGACTTCTTTGTGGCTTTGCCAAAGGACAGGTAAGATAGGAACTTTGTTTTATCCATATGATAATGTTATAATAAAATCAGTTTAAAAAAATCCTACATCTTTAGATCAGTTATCTCAAAGATCAAAATATGTATTATAAAATGACATGTCTGTGAGCTAAACAGAGATTGCTTAGTCAGACTTCTGTCTTTATTCAGAAATTTTAATTATTATGGACCGAACCAGAATCTGTTATTTTTAATATCCTAATTTATGTTTCTCTATAAATAAATAGCCTTCATAAACAAACCTGGGGGTTATATAACATGTACTTCCTTGCAGTTGTTGCTGTTGGGTGCCACTGAGTCGACTCCTACTCATAGTGACCCCATGTGACAGAGTAGAAGTGCCCCATAGGTATTATTCTAAGCTGTAGTCAGTTCAGGAGCTTCCGTGGGGTACTATAGATAATTGTGACTGCTTTGAAGATACATTATATTGTGCTTTCTGTATTCTTATTATCATGCTCCTGGGTAACTATTTTGGTATTGCTCTCTCTCTGCTTCTGAAACCGGCAATAGGTTATGGTTTTTGCCATCGTCTGATTTAGGTATCAACAGCTGGTTTGGCAGTGAGGCTCTTCCGGAGTTTTTATCATTGCTAAACAGATTGAATCATCAGAGAGCTTTCTTTTACCTCTCCGTAGAAGAACATTAAACATGTAAAGGGACAAGTAGGTTAGGGAGGACGAGGGGCAGATGAAGATAGAAGAAAGACCGCATGCTTTAGTCAATCTGCAATCCTTAGTTATGTTTTAACTTTGTAGTTCTTTGCCTGCAATGTTTATAGACCAGGAATAGATTATATCAGCCAGAAGGCAGGATACTTAAGTCCAGAAAAGAGCAATAAATTTGTTTTTAAAGCACTTAGTTGTCTTATAGATCACCATGTGGGATTTAGCCAGTGGAAAACTTCTGAGATCAATAACAGATGCACATCCTCCGGGAACAGCAATCCTGCATATCAAGGTGATATCTTCGTTTTCTTTGCTAATAATTCTCATTATTATTATGCTTTTGTATCTGTTTTTAAGTAAATTTCTCCATATTGATAATCAAAAGTCCAAAAATTGTATTTAAGGTGAAGCTGAACATCATCTTAAAAATAGAATCCTTTGAATTGAACCACCTTTTATTGCCTTGTGCAGTTAGATGGTTTCTCATGGTAAAACCAGAGAGGGACCAGCATGGAAATATGCAGCTTGAGGGTGTATTGAAATCTAATAGATATAACAGCAAAAAGGGCGAACTGAGATGATCCTAGACTAGAGATCGGCAACAAACACAGGCAACTCCCTGCTGCAAACTCAGATTTTAAGAGGTCGTTCTACCTTTGTTCAGTCCACCAAGACTTTATTGCTGAGGTGACATGCTCTGCCCTCTTTTGGCGGTTGTCTTGGGTTCAATGCACCAACTGTGGAAGAACCCAGGTTCAGATTATGTTTAGAAGTGAATCCGTTAGTTTCGTTTCGTTCAGGCCTCTAAAAGGAAAGCATTAAGACCCCGTTCTTGGCCTTCTCCTTACAGGCCTGAAAAAAAGAAAACAACCTGGATTTATTCATTTACAGATGAACTCATTTATAAAGATACTTGTGAACCTTAGTTTGTGCGCGCCATCAAGTCCATGCTCCGAGGTGTAAAGAGTAAAGACCTGTGATGAGGGAAGTCTACAGTCAGATCGTCTAGATTTTAATCACGTGCACATTTGGTTGCTTAGCTGTGCAGAGCTCTCGCATCCAGACACAGGCTTTTTAAAGTCTGCCAGCGTCTGGAGCTACGTGTCTGCATCTACGTTGGTTACCAAAAGTCTTTCTAACAAAGCAGCATCCCTGAAGCACTTACTAACAAGGACAGCAGCCAACACAAGTCAGAGTAGAGAGAATTTCTCTTCTGAGCCATCATGGCGGTTGACCTCTTGGCGTACGGCACGTACCAACTTCTAATATGTTCTAGTTGTTTGTGGATGTGACTTATCTCTGTTAGTAGACTGTAAGTCCTCTGAAGCCAGGATCTTTCTATCATCTGTTTTTGTGTTTAACCCATACCCGTTTACCCGTTGCCATCGAGTTGATTCCAACTCATAGCGACCCTGTAGGACAGAGTAGAACTGCCCCATAGAGTTTCCAAGGAGTGGCTGGTGGATTCGAACTGCTAACCTTTTGGTTAGCAGCTGAGCTCTTAGCCACTGCGCCACCAGGGCTCTGTTTTACCTATAGTAGCTGCTTAATAATTGGTTGAAGGAGTAATTAGTTGGTGGTATTTATAAAAGGCCAACCTTTTGCAGAAAAACAAAAAAACACAAAAATTTTTGGGGAAACAATAAGAAAGAGAAGCGATAAAGGCAGAGAGACGAGAAGAATGTGGCTGGGATTAAAAGCGTGGTAGGAGCCTTTGTGTTGTTTGGGAATGGTGATGGAGGTGGTTTGTGCAGACACCATGACATTGGAGGAGACAGCAAGAGACATTTATGAAGGCACACTTCTGAAGTCGTGATTGACAACAGCCACTGGCATTCTTGCTGTTTGTCCTCTAGACTTTTAACCCCATATACCATCAGTAACCCTTAATCTGTGTGCAGTCCATCCTCCTTATTCACAGATTCCGTATTCACAGATTTGCCTGATGAGTAAAAATACTCACTGTGCTCTCATGGTCTTTTGCAGACATGCGTAGGTGCAGAGCAGGGGAAAAAAAATTCCCAGCTGAGGCTGGTTCAGAAAAAAACAAAACAAACCCACTGCCATCAAGTCAATTCCCACTCATAGCGGCCCTATAGGAGAGAGTAGAACTGCCCCATAGGGTTTCCAGGGAGCGGCTGGTGCATTTGAACTGCTGACCTTTTGGTTAGCAGCCAGACTGTTAACCACTGTGCCACCAGGGCCCCGAGGCTGGTTCAGAATTCACTAATTCAGTGTTCATGGGGACTTTATGGAACATAACTACTGTGAATAATGAGAATCGACTGTATGTTTATTTTAAAAACTATATACAAGTTCTGGTATTCC
Organism: Trichechus manatus latirostris; assembly: GCF_000243295.1. Classification (NCBI taxonomy): domain Eukaryota; kingdom Metazoa; phylum Chordata; class Mammalia; order Sirenia; family Trichechidae; genus Trichechus; species Trichechus manatus. The sequence continues at coordinate 6,117,340 of NW_004444028.1, read as the reverse complement.
TCCTGTGTTCCAGTGGACCATCTCATGCACGCCCTTAAGGAAACATGCTTCCCATTTTGGCAACTGGCTTTGAGAGCGAAGTGTGGGTCTTCTTTACTGTGCCTGTGTGGGGGGCAAAGGGAAAATAATTTTATAGTGGCCTCTTGTCTCTCAACCATCCCTGACTTAGAGTGTGAAGGCATGCCATATTGGATGGTTCCCCAACCTTTGGGGTTAGGGAGGCTGGTCACTGTGAATGGTACTGTAGTAAGAATTTATGTTACTCGGTTTTGTACCCTAGAACATTCACATATACCATACCTCATCACCTTAGAGCTGTCTGTTAGTGTGGACATTGTTTATTATTTGTTATTCTGAGTCTCCAGATTAAGTCATATTAACTGAAGTATACTCTGTCTAAGCAGATGAAGGAGGCAGCACATTTTAGGGAGAGTTACATAAAAAGTGTACTGCCCATCTCTCGGTTTGTCATACCATGGTGGCTTGCATGTCACTATGATGTTAGAAGCTATGCCACCAGTATTTCAAGTACCAGCAGGTCACCCATGGCAGACAGGTTTCAGAGGAGCTTCCAGACTGAGACAGACGAGGAAGAAGTGCCTGGTGATCTGCTTCTGAAAATTAGCCAGTGAAAACCTTATGGATCAGAACAGATTGTCCGATATGGTGCTGGAAGATGAGCCCCCTAGGTTGGAAGGCACTACGCAATAGCCGCAACAATGGCCTCAGACACACCAACATCATGAAGATGGTGCAGAACCAGGCAGTGTTTCCTTCTGTTAAAGATAAGGTCGCCACGAGTCGCAGCCAACTTGACGGCAACTAGCAGCAACATTAAAACTTAAAATACAGTGGATGAACTCTTCAGTTATTCAGAAAACATATTCAGACAAGTTTACTCCCCCAGAATACCAAATATCTCTACTGTGTCTTTATTCTTAAAAACTGTTGCTGTTGGGTGCCGTCAGTCGATTCCGACTCACAGCGACCCTATAGGACAGAGTAGAACTGCCCCCTAGGGTTTCCAAGGCCGTCATCTTTATGGGAGCAGGTGTTTCTCCTGCAGAGCAGCTGGGTGGGTTCAGACAGCGAGCACTTTACCGTTGCACCATCAAGGCTCCTTTCTTGAAAACTGGGCAGCTGGAAATACAGCTGAAGGTAATGTGCCCCATTCAGTTTAATAGCTGAGTCACAGAGTTAATCTGAGAGCACAAGAAGAGACCTTTAGGACTTTATGGATCAGAGTTTGTATTTTTTTTTTTTCCATCCTGGTGAAAGGTGGTATTGCTTTTTAAAAGCCTCAGTTTTTTCTGTTAAGGGTAAGGTTGTATGTTTAGAGTGACGAACTGAGTAGACTTGAGGTTATTTCAAATGCTATTAAATGTGTATGTTGTAGATTTTTAAAACTTTATAATTTTTTTCCTTACCTTCCTAACACTTGTCTGGTTGTTTAAAAATCTACGAGAAAATGAATTTCTTCTCTGTTTAGTTTACAGATGATCCGACGCTTGCAATTTGCAACGACAGCGGAGGCTCTGTGTTTGAATTGACATTTAAGTAAGAGACTCAGAGACATTTGATGACAAATGAAAAGACTAGCTCTGGCTTGATGGTTTGAAATTGGACATGAATAGGTCTGGAAAATCCATGTGATGAAATTAGGTTCTGACTGTATCACAGTTACCTGGAGAGACTTATGGAACATATGGTGTTCCAGTCCTGGCCCCCAGAAATTCTGTCTCCAGGTCTCGGTGGAGATCCCAGACTCCTCCTTACCAGGGGATTTTTATGAATTGCCAGGCTTGGGGACCGCTGTTCATAGTATCTCACTAATTTCCTTTGAGACCCTATGCCACTCGATTTTAACCCTAATGGCCAGGTGTAAAAAGGTTGTAATTGCCTTGGAATTACTCTATTACTCTTTAAATAAAAACAGAGTGTCTAGATACTAGAGTTTGTTTAAAAAATGTAGAAACATAAAATTCCGTGTGCACTACATGTCCATAAGTTCTTCAAGAATAAGGACTGTCTTTATTTCTTGTATTTCTCATAGCTGCTAACAATGCTGAGCACAAAACAATTGCTTGAAACTCTGCTCGTTCAGCTGATGTTTGTTAAGCATCTCCTATGTGTAGGCATTGTTCTAGGCACCAAAGTCTGTGAACCAGACAGACAAGGCTCCTACTCTGATAGAACTTAGGTTCTAGTTGGGTTGAGGGTATGGAGACAGATAATAATAAACCAAAAACATAAATGAAATAACCTGGGATAGTTATGAGTGCCGTGAACAAAGTAAGGCTGGTCGTTGTGCTGGAGCGCACTTGAGGATAGTTCAGGAAGGCTCTCTCAGGTGGGGGCATTTGAGCGAAGACCTGAGTGATGAGCAGGTCAACAGATGTAAAGATCTGGGTGGAGTGTTACAGGCAGAGAGGCGTCCATGCACAGACGCTTTGAGCTGGGTGCAAACTTGGCCTCCTGGCCCAGCAGAAATAAGGCGAGTGTGGCTGGAGCAGAACGTTGTCAGCAACAGCAGTAGTGGGCTAGGAGGAAGGCAGATGCCAGATCACGTAGGCCTTTAAACACAGGGTAAAGAGTTTGGGTGTTATGTTACGTACAATAGCAAGTCATTGGAATGTTTTCAGCAGAAGAGTGATAAATCTTAACATATTAAAAAGACTATGCTGCTGTCAAGTAGAGTTTGGATTGTTGGGGACAAGAGTAGGAGTTAGGAGGCTATTGCAGTAGTCCAAGCTGGAAGTGACAGTACCTGGGATCATTGCTAAATTGATTCTGAAATTTTTTTTTTTTTGGTTATATTTTCAGGAGAGTGATGGGGGTGAGAACATGTGAATCCAGATGTCTGTTCAGTGGTTCCAAGGGTGAAGTTTGCTGTATCGAGCCTCTACATTCTAAGCCTGAGTTGAAAGATCATCCCATCACGCAGTTTTCGTTACTGGCCATGGCATCCCTAACAAAGGCAGGTGTATTTACAAAATGAAACCTCATAACTTTCAGAGGCTTTGCATACCAAAGATTTGAAACGTATAGGGTAACAGTTGGCAATCTGTTTTCTCCTGTAGATCCTGGTCATTGGATTGAAACCGTCCTTGAAAGTGTGGATGACTTTTCCCTATGGACGGGTGAGTAAGCCTGTCCCTCTTACTGGCAGAAGGGAGGGAAAGGAGGGCTGTGTCCGGAAGTTGGGGAAAACGACTTAGAGTGGCAAGCTCAGGGAACAGTAGGATCGTCAGAAAACTCAGTAGAATAGTCATTTCTCCAAAGATCATTGTCTGGACTTCCCTTGAAGTGACCAAGGCAGCATAAGATGGTGACTAGAGCAGTGTCCTTGGGACCATGGGCACCACACTTTTCTCCCTTTGTCACTTTGTTTTAAGTTTTTCTGTCATAAACAGCATAGAGCTGGCTTTTGATTTTAACATCAGTTTAACAGCCTCTGTGTATGGCTGTCCCGGTGCTTTGTGATCACGCCTAATTTTATGCATGGATTGTCCTGGCCTCACTTACTGCCCATTTGATCACAGTAAATCCCTTATCAGATGTAAAGCTGGAGGATATGTTGATGTATTGATTCGCAGCCCCAGTTTCCAGTGTTTGAAAGACCTGCGTTTTTGTGAGGTAGGATTGTTCTCACTGCTGCTTTGATACTGAACCACCGATAGAATCCATCCCGCTCTAGTATCCAGGATACGATGCCACTCCATACCCTTTTCTTGGCTCCTGCCTCTGGTATTTTACTTTGTATGGGATATGATACTTCCCAAGATGTGTTATGTACACCCGAGTTTCCCCCTTCTTTCCTGCTTGCTTGTTTTCAGAGAGTTTTGACCTTACAATGCGTCTGTGAGGCGAGGTACTGATGGGATGGAGGTGGAGAATGATGATACAGAATTCTGCCTAGTTGAGAAAACAGCCCCCACGCTGAGGGAAATGACTCTTGTTTATCTTGTTGGTACCCTGTGCTTCTCTGTGCTCCAGGGAAAGTAGGCCTGCTGTTGCAGATAACAGTGCTGGCTTAGATTGGGTTAGCTTCAATGTCTACTTGAGTTTTATCATGGTGGTATTTGTTTGCGTCTTTTATATGTTTTTATTAATATTTTTCCAACATTTTATTATGAACATTTTCATACAAATAGCAAAATTGAATTACATTGAACACCTTTATACCCACTGTCTAAATTCTACCATTAACATTTTACTGTACTTTAATACATATATATTCATTTATCCATCTCTCTATCCACCCATCAAACTATTTTATTTTTGATGTATTTCAAAATAAATTGCTGGAACCAGCATTCTTTCCCCTAAATATTCAGCACACATATCATTAGCTAGAATTCAGTATTTGTTTAGGTTTTTCCACTGGTGTTAAATTTACATAGAATGAAATGCACAAATCTTGACTGTACTTTTGCTGAAATTTGACGCATGTATATGTTTTTGTAACCTAAACCACTGTCAAGGTATAGAACATTGCTATCAACCTAGAAACTTCTGTCACGATGAATCCTCCCATCAGTCCCAGCTTCATTGGAATTTCAATGAGGAATTGAGAGACGGTGTGTCAAGAACACTAGTCAGGCTGTTTTTAACTAGAGTTTCCTCTTTGTCCTTCTTTCTGTTAACTGTGATGACTTTGTTTTTTTGCATTCTCCTCGCCCAGATGGATCCTTCCAGTGTTCCGTTGCTGGCCTGGCACTTTGTGGCCGTGCATAACTATGTGAATCCCATGCTTGCCTTCTGCAGAGGAGATGTGGTTCACTTTCTGTTGGTAAGTCCCAACGTGATGCTAGATCTGCTGTCCAGTCCTGTATCATAAGATTGTTGTTTTTTCTGATTTTATCAGTAATTTAATGTTGTGTCAAAGAGACATCCTATTGTACTTCTTTGGAGAGAGAGTGACTTAATTTTTATTTAAGGTTCTAATGGTGAACATGAAAAAAAACTGATGACCCTCAGCTCCATGCCCCTTCCTTCACAGTTTATTTCTCAGTTCCATCTCCTTCGACTGACAAATTAACAGTGTGTGTGTCGCTGTGAGTCAGAATTGACGGCACACGATGACAGTGGTGTGTATGTATAAACATATCAATGTGCACATGCCTGTATTAAGGCTTGCCTGTCTATCCTTATATATGTTTATTAGAGAACAAGTATCATTGAGCACCTACTGTATTCTCTATACCGTGATAGACATAAGAGGCAATTGAAGGTAGTGTAGACCATAATTTCTCCTTTCACAGCTGATATTGTTTGAAAGGTAAAACCAGTACACTTATTACTACTAGAGGGAACAGTTAAGGATTGAACTGTATGATAAGAATTAAAAGTTCATATAAGTTCAGAGCACAAAAGAGCCTTGGTGGCACAGTTAAAGTGTTCGGCTGCCAACCAAAAGGTGGGCGGTTTGAATCTACCAGCAGCTCTGCGGGAGAAAGATGTGGCAGTCTGCTTCCCTAAAGAGTACGGCCTTGGAAACCCTATGGGGCAGTTCTGCTCTGTCCTGTAGGGTTGCTGTGAGTCAGGATCAACTTGAAGGCAAGCTTTGTGTTTTCTTTTTTGTGCTACAGTGGCAGAATTGAGTAGGTGTGACCGAGATGTATGGCCCACAGAGTCTAAAATACTTGCTGTGTGGGCCTTTATGGAAAAAGTTTGCTGATCCTCGATCTAGATTATAGAAGGTATTGCCCTAGATTGCTAGTGGGGAGCCATCACAGATTCTTATGTAAATAAAGTGATATGACCTCAGTGATATTTTAGGAAGGTCATTCTAGAAGTAGCAAAAAGAATAGATTATAGGAATTAGGAGGGAAATGGAAGATTTTGCTCTTGTAATAAAGCAGCTGTGAGTTGTTTAGATAGGGGTGGTTGGTTGCAGTGAGAATTAAGAAGGGATGGAATTTTGATGGAAAGACACGGTTTCCTATCATATTGGATCTAGGAACCAAAAGAAGTGAGAGAAAGATCCCATTTCTGACTTTGCATTTTAGAGCATGAGATATTTGAAGAGAAGATTGCTTGAGCGGGGAGACGTCTGGGAAAGATTTGAATGTGTTGACTTGGAAGGGAAGATGGGTCTTACAAGTGTTACATCAAGGAATGTATCCAGAGAGAACTCCAGGATATAATGGGAATTCCAGGATATAAAAGGTAGTTGAGGCTGTGAAAGTCAAAAGCTAAAGCATGTGTAAACCTTGGAGGACAGTCACATAAGAGAAAGGCAAGAGAAAAGGGAACAGAAGAAGCAGTTCCTATGAAGTCATGTAAAGGTAGGAGGGGACGTAGAGCAGTATGGTGTCACACGAAGACAAGGAGGGGAAGACTTCGGGACAGTACCACTTCCAGGATAATGTCAGAGGAAGATGAGGGAAGAGGAGGACTGAAGACAAGACCCCTGGACACAGCAAGAAGGAGTTCTTTATAAACTTGTCAGAGGACTAATTCTCAGTGGAATGGGGATAGAAGCTAGATTTTAGAGCCTTGTTAAAAGAAATGGATATCTGGAAGACCAGACTCACACAAGTGTGTTTGATTGCAAGAGGGAGGAATATAATTAAATCCTAGCCAGAAAAAGTAAATCAAGGGGAAGTTTCTTTTTGTTTGTTTTGTTTTTAAGGTGGGAAGTCAGAAACTTTTTTTGTTTTTATTGTGTTTTAAGTGAAAGTTTATAGCACAAATTAGTTTTTTGATTCAAAAATTTATACACAGATTGTTTAGTGACATTGATTTCAATCCCCACAATGTGTGAGCACTCTCCCCCTTTCCCTTTCCACCCTGGATGCCACGTGTCCTTTCATCCAGTTTTTCCCGTCCCTTCCTGCCTTCTCATCTTTGCTTTTGGGGAGGTGTTGCCCATTTGTTCTCATATACTTGATGGAACTAATAAGCATGTTGCTCACATGTGTTATTGTTTGTTTTATAGGCCTGTCTAACCTTTTGAGGAACACGTTTGATAGTAAAAGGAAAAGGGTCTTTAAGAAGGAGGGATTGAATATGATAGCCAGGGAGGGGTGGTATTAAACAGAGATGGAGGGAGGTGGGATTTAGAGTATGTATAGGTGAGGTCATTTTCTTTCATAAGAGCTTTAAAAAATATTAGGATAACGTTGGCATTGATCTTTTCAGTTTATGAAACACTTTCACCAAATGTAACACAGAGAACAATTGGGTGCTGTCTTATTTTCCTTTTACCAGTGTAGAGACTGAGAATCAGCACCTCGCACTTGGTCTCACAGCTGTGAGTAGTGGAACTTACACACAGGGCTTCCAGGTTCCATGTTCATTTCACCTGAGCATCTTTTCTGATGGGGAACGTGATGTCATGAAGATGGGAGTACAGGAAGGGCCCATATTAAGTGGTCTCAGTTTTGTGTTAAAGTATCAGGGAAGGTCAGATACTGTAAACGATGGAACTATAAGGCAAAGAGGAACTGGGACTTAAAGGAAGACGTCTAGAACACTCCTGTGGGGCCGTGTCAGCCAAGTCAGGTTGAATTGAATATCACCAAATTCAAGTAGGTTAGGTTCATACTCGCTGTGTCTGTCTTTAGTGCTCTGCTACTTTGGAGCAGAAGTGGAGAAAGAATTACGATCAAGGATTATAGAGTACATATGTACACAGACAAATAAAATGTTGGAATTCAAGGTTCTTTAGGGTGGTTTTGGGCCCTTTTCTCATAATTCTGAAAAGTCTAATTTCATCACTGTACCTCCTTTTTTGTTAATGAACTTTTGTTTGATGTCATTGCACCCTTGACACCAATCCCATTTTATGCCTTAACTCTAGTCAAATACAGTCATTGATGTGATAAAGTCAGGTTTTTCCAGATTATGACAGAGTGAAAATTATTCTGTAGCCTTTGCTAATACAACTAGATTGCTAACCAGCGCTTTGGATTCTGGTACAAACCAAGGTGGGAATGACTTTTTTTTTCATTAGTGTAATATTTTCCTAAGTTATCAATATTTTTGGCTTATCCACATTCTGATGGGAATCATTTCATAAGTGGAGTATAATTAAGTATTTAAGTCTCTCAAATAATAGCTGATTTAGATTGTTATCTCGTCATCAAGGTTAAGCGTGATGAATCTGGAGCAATACATGTTACTAAGCAGAAGCATCTTCACCTGTGCTATGACCTCATCAACTTCACTGTGAGTATGATTCAGAGTAACATTCCCCATTTATTTTCACGTAATTATTCTGACCGGTTTCCTAAGGCTAACGGGATTTCTGCCATGAACCATGATGTTATGGATTGAATTTTGTCCCCCAAAATGTACGTCAGCTTGGCCGTGATTCCCAGTATTGTGTGGTTGTCCGCCATTTTGTGATCTGATGTAATTACCTAGTGTGTTGTAAATCCTAACCTCTATGATGTTAATGAGGCAGGATTAGAGGCAGTTAATGTTAATGAGGCAGGACACAATCTACAAGGTTAGGTTATATCTTGAATCAGTCTCGTTGGAGATATAAAAGAGAGAAGCGAGCAGAGACAAGAGGGACCTCCTGTCACCAAGCAAGAAGTGCTGGGCTAGAGCACGTCCTTTGGGCCTGGGGTCCCTGCGTTGAGAAGCTCCTAAACCAGGGAAAGATTGATGACAAGGACCTTCCCCCAAAGCAGACAGAGAAAGCCTTCCCCTGGAGCTGATGCCCTGAATTTGGACTTCTAGCCTATTACCTGTGAGAGAATAAATTTCTGTTTGTTAAAGCCATCCACCTGTGGTGGTTCTGTTATAGCAGCACTAGATGACTGAGACATATAACATTTAGGATCATGTAAAATATGGATAGAAGTGAAATCCTGCTTATATTGACTGAAGTCCAAGTTAGGCGTGATGCCACGTGATTGTTGCTTCTCAGCCTTATGCCCTGCTGAGCCCTGGCGGGACCAGGGGCCTTGTCTTCAATGGCCTGGTCACATCAAAGCGGAATTCCAGTGATCCCTTTCGGACCGTTGCCTTGCTTTCTCTGGAAACATGTTTTTCTATTTCTGAGTTGGTCCTAAGGGGTTCAGGAGTTTATGCAACCTATTCTTTCCTTGTTACCAAACACTTGGCAAAGAGTTCTCTCTCTACCATGCATCTCAGTCCTGAGTGACTTCTTGGTTTAAAAAAGAAAGAGGATTTCTTTTTGTATCAAATTTTATTTTTTCATTTTTAAATAGTGTATTAGTTTTGAGGATAGTGTAAATTAAAATATTTCTGTATTTCTGTCGTTAATGCTTTTAGCACATTGGTATCTGGTATCCAGTGACACGTTCTACATCTGCATGAATGTAAACAGCCGTTGCTGTCCAGTGGATTCTGACTCACAGCAGTCCTGTAGGACAGGGTAGAACTGCCTCATAGGGTTTTCAGGGCTGTAAATCTTTTACAGGAGCAGGTCGCCAGGTGTTTTCTCCTGTGGAGCCACTGTCAGGTTCAAGCTGCTGACCTTTTGGTTAGCAGCTGAGTGCTTAACCGTTGCAGCACCAGGGCTCCCTATTGACACGAATATAGACATCCTTCAATATAAGACAACCTCCTTTTTCCAAGGACAAGGCTAACAAAAGCTTTTTCTCCAGCTTGATCATATTTAACTTTTAAGGATAGAGATGAGATACTGAGATCTTTATTTATAATAGATGATTTGTTATATAGCTGTGCATTGCATTTTAAACTCACGTTTAGACTACTGATTTAAATCATGATTTTCCCACACGTTTCCTGAGATGACTTTGTTCAGACTCCTCCTGTGAGTATGAGACATCAGCGTCTCTGTCACCACCACTGTCCCTCGTGGAATCGTCTAGCAGTTTTCTGGAATTCATTATCATCACTTCAGCTTAAGGTGTTTGAGATAACAGCATTTAAAAAATCTGCGTATGGTCCTGCCACCGGAAGGTTTTTCCCCAACTGCAGGTAGCCGTTCTCCTAACACGGTGTTGTCACTCGTCCGTTGGCACATCCGTGATGTGACCGCTGGCTGCACCGCTTCGTAAAGTGGCCTTTAGAGGGCTTGTTTGCAACAGTGTCAACGTTTGCCGTTGTGAGGGTGTGACCCTGGATGCGTTAGACACAGAGATGGACTGACGCGGTGGCGGCAACAGTGGGCTCCAGCAGAACAGTGATTGTGAGGATGGCGCAGGACCGGGCAGTGTCTCGCTGTGTTGTACACAGGGTCGCTATGAGTCGGAACTGACTCAGCGACACCTAACGACAACAACCCCGGGTGGAAGGAGCCTCGGTGGCACAGTGGTTAAGCACTTGATTGCTAACTGAAAGGTCAATGGTTCGAACCCAGCATCCACTCTGTGGGAGAAAGATGTGGCAGTCTGCTCCCATAAAGATTACAGCCTTGGAAAGCCTGTGGGGCAGTTCTTCTCTGTCCTGTGGGGTCACTATGAGTCAGAATCAACTCCAACTCGATGGCAACAGGTTTGGTTTTTTTGGTTTAACTCTGGGTGGCACAAACGAGTAAGCGCTTGACTACTAGCTGAAAGTTTGGCAGCCTGGACTCACCCAGAGGCAGCTCGGAAGACAGGCCTGGCAGTCTGCTTCTAAAGGGTCACAGCCTTGAAAACCCCGTGGAGCAGTTCTACTCTGCACGTATGGTGTCGCCACGAGTCAGCATCCACTCAACAGCAGCTAACAATCAGCACCACCTCAGGATAACTGCTACGCCTTTGGTGGTGGTCTTCATCTCTGTCATCGTCCTCTTTTAGCCCACTGACCTCTGAAAGCACTTAAACGCTAGCACTGACTAAGGTTTTAGAAGGCTACATAAGGTGTCTTTCTTAAATGATAATTTATTTTTCAAGGCGAAGTAATAAAGAAAGGACTTTATATTATAAGAGCTCCTTAGAAGATTTATAGTGGTTAAGAATTGGGCTGCTAATCAAAAGGTTGGTGGTTTGAATCCACCAGTCACTCCTTGGAAACACCATGGGGCAGTTCTGCACTGTCCTGTAGGTCGCTGTGAGTTGGAACTGACTTGACGGCAATGAGTTTGGTTTTTTTTTGTTTGGTACAAAGATTTGAGTATCAAACTCCTGTTAATCTGAGGAATAATTTTTTTTGGTTGGGGGAAGAAGCCAGTCTTTCTTTGTATTGACCTTTATACAGTGATAGGGTATATCTTTAGCATATATTAAAAGAATATTGATCCATTATCAGTTTGGTTGTCTTTGATATAGTATATCATGCAATTAATCTTTGATAACATGCAATAGGTCATATAAATAAAGCAGCATGAATACTAGAGAGAAAGTACAGGGGAGTCACTTTGGTCAGGCTAATTTAGAGTTCTAACTGAGAAAATTTTAAGATTTCATTTATTTCTTGGAGAGGGATTGAGATTTTTTAAAAAATATTTTGAAAATTAGAAATTTTATTTTATACATAACCTATGAAATCTGTCAAAATGACATCTTTTAGAAGAGTTGTCAATTATTATTAAATTAGTTATTTTAAAATTATAATAGTACTTATTAAAAAAATATTGAAAGATGCATAAAAATAGAAAGAACAAAGAAATTTCCCATAATTTTTAGGGAGATTTTGAAGGAAATACGTATTTTAAATAGCTTCTACTTTAACATATGTAATGCTTCATTGCTAACAATCAATCTTTGACCTGCTAGGTTTATGAGGTATGATTTGCCCTTTTATTTCATTAATGGTCATAAAAACTAGAAATGCAAAATTTGTTACTTTGCTTAAGTCGTTTGTGCTAACGCACCTTTTGAAAATTTTTATATAAACCAATATATCCTGTAATACGTCTATTGAAGATGTAGTTTTTAGTATTTTCTTTTTGGTGAAAATAGAGCCAAACACCCACCCGTTCAGCGGTTTCTACACGTACCGTTCAGCGGCAGTGGTTACATTCTTCCCTTTGTGTCAACTCTCTGGCTATTTCTACTCACTGTTGAAGAGCCTAGTAAACCTTTAATGCCACGAAAGCGTCACTTCAACACTGCCAAGACTCAGTACTGAGTTGTGCACCCACTGTTCTCGGAGCTGGTACTGAGTCGTTCTTGCTGTGATTGTGTTACCATCTAAATTAGTAAATGGATAAGGTCCTCGAGGTAGTTGAACTCAGTGGCCCAGCTTGCTTGCTTTTGTCCCGAATGATGATGCAGGCTGGGCCTCACTTTGTTTTGTCACGTGCTTCCATTGCAGTGGATCAACTCGCGCACAGTGGTGCTCTTGGACAGTGTGGAGAAGTTGCACGTGGTTGATCGCCAAACTCAAGAGGAATTGGAAACAGTGGAAATCTCAGAAGTTCAGTTGGTCTACAACAGCAGCCATTTCAAATCATTGGCCACCGGAGGAAACGTTAGCCAGGCGCTGGTAAGCACCATCTGTTAGCTTGGTATTGTTTTTGAGAAGCTTGGTATTTTTTTGTTATTGTTGGTTTGTTTTAGAAGTAGGAACTCTGGGGAGGTATCTTTCTGTCTTAAGGTGTTTATTTAACAGCCGCTAGGTTGAAGTGGGCCTGGGTGTATGTGTCAGTATTCAGGAGTGGGAACTAAAACTGTAATTTCTGTTAGTTCTGTCCAGAAATGTGACTAATTTAATGTAATACCAAAGAGTTTAAACTTTTATACTAACATAGTGAAGTGGCATTGAAAATCTGAGAGAAAGAAATTGCAACATTAGAAAGTTTAATCTGTGGCAGTAAGCCTGATAGGTGTGAGAGTTGAATAACGGGACACAGGTAGCCTAGGAGGCTTTGGAAGTATTTGGGTGATATAGGAAGTACTCGAACAGTTACAGTAGCTGTGAGTATTAAAAGACAGAGATGACTTTGAGAAAAAGAAGATTCCTTAGGAATAGATGAATTGTAGGAGCCTAGAGAGAGGGAAGACTCAAACAAAAGTTATGACCTTGGTATTAATTTACTAAATTGTAAGCAACCACAGTAATGGCCTCAAGCAATTACAGATAGTTTACAATGAACTTATTGTGAATTACTATCTCATGTTTATCAAACCAGTAATCTTTAAGCAGAAGATTTAGACTATCGTGATGCTTCCCTGGGTAATTTCTTTAAAAAACAAAACAAAACCCGTTGCCGTCAAGTCAATTCCAACTCATAGTGACCCTATAGGACAGAGTAGAACTGCCCTGTAGGGTTTCCAAGGCTGTAATCTTTACGGAAGCAGACTGCCACATCTTTCTCCTGTGGAGCAGCAGCCAAGCGCTTAACCACTGCACCACCATGGCTTCTTTGAAAATGAGCAAAAGATATGATTAGATATTTTCACTAAAGAAGATATATGAATGGCTAGTAAACCTAGGTGTGCCTGACGCAAGCCATGATCTTTTCAGTGACCTCACATACATGCAAAAGCTGGACAATGAAAAGGAAGACCAAAGAAAAAATGGTGCCTTTGAATTGTGGTGTTGGCGAAGGATATTGAATATACCATGGACTGCCAGAAGATTGAACAAATCTGTCTTGGAAGAAGTACAGCCAGAATGCTCCTTAGACGTGAGATGGCAAGACTTGGTCTCATGTACTTGGGACATGTTATCAGGAGGGATCGGTCCCTGGAGAAGGATATCACGCTTGGTAAAGTAGAGGGTCAGCAAAAGTTAGGAAGACCCTCAATGAGATGGACTGACACAGTGGTTCCAGCAATGGTCTTAAGCATAACGATTGTGAGAAGGGTGCAGGACCAGGCAGTGTTTTGTTCTGTTGTACGTGGGGTGGCTATGAGTCGGAACCCACTCAACGGTGTCTAACAACTACAAACCTATGAAAGATGCTCAGTATCATTAGTCGTTAGGGAAATGTAAACTTAAACCACAACGAATACCACTTCACACACACAACGATGGCTGTGATAAAAAAGACAGACAGTAACAAGTGTTGGCTAAGCTGTGGAGAGACTGGAACTCTCATACATTGCGGCTGGCAGTGTGAGGTGTCAGAGGGTTTAACTTGTTGCAGACCACACCCAGGAGGTGGCGGAGCCAGCATTCATAACCTAGGTTTATCTGAGTGTAAGTCTGTTTTCTGTCTTGCTGAGCAAAGCTGCCTCCCACGTACTGTGCCGCTTTGTCTTCTGTTTCCTCTTGTGTTTTATGTTGACATTTATTTCAAAGAACTTGGAAACGCCATTTTCAGTCGGCTCTATTCTTTGCCTGAAGCAATGACTGCCTGTCGTCCAATAAAGGGCAGGTGTGACAGTTTTCCTTTTGATTTCAAAGTTGGCATGTTTCTCCCTTTTCTGCGTTATTCTGAAAGATAAGAGGCCATATGTAAGCAGAGGATTACTTTTCACCCTTGGTCTTCTCTGCCGTTTCAGCTCTCAGGTTGGCGCTTGATTGGCGTCTTTTCTCCACTCGTTTATGAGATGAAACTATACTGACCTAAAATGTTGTCTCTGTAATTGATGTTCTTTAAAACTTAATGAGACTTCTAATGCATGTAATTCTCTTTTTTTTTGCTTATTTTTTTTACAGGCTTTGGTTGGAGAGAAGGCTTGTTATCAATCCATCAGTAGCTATGGTGGTCAGATCTTTTATTTGGGGACAAAAGTAAGCTTCCCCTCCGTGACTCTGTATGTGTGTGTGTGCCAGGGTCGTTGGGGCCGAAGGAAGTTTGTTAGTAAAGAGGGCTATGTGTTGTGCAGTGAATATTGATGAGCAGTAATCCAAAACTCTCAGGAGTTAAGTAGTTGTGATTTTTAGCTAATTAATTTCTTCCCCCCACTTTTAGACACATTTTTACTTTTGTTTAGATTCCGACTAATAGGGCGTTTATTTTCTTGATTCAGGAATATGATTTCATAATCTTCCTTCACATTTATGTTTTCGTGACTGGGGAGACACCTTAGCAAGTAATTAAGATGATCTTTAGCATAGATCAGCTTAAAAAAAAAAAAGTTGCTGTCGAGTTGATTCTGACTCGCAATGACCCCGTGTGTATCAGAGTAGAACTGCACTCCCATAGGTTTTCAGTGGCTGTGACCTTTTGGCAGCAGATCGCCAGGCCTTTCTTCTGAGGTCTGTCTGACTGGTCTTGAACCACCAGCCTTTCAGTTAGTAACCCAGCAGTGAACTATTTGCATCACCCAGGCGGCCTTGGATCAGCTTAGGATAGATTAACATGCACTGAGATGTTTTACTTAGAACAGAATTGCTGGAATAGAAACTTTCTGTATTTGCGTCTGCTTGTGCTTTTTTTTTTTTTTTTAACCTAATATGGAGAAATATTTCTTCATTATTAAAATTGAACCAAAATATTAGCAAGTCATTATTGGGGGACGAACTTGGGCTTTCCTTTTCTCCTTGTCCATGCAATCAATTCCTTCTTGAATGGTGGAGTTACTGCTCTTTAAATGTTTCTTTGATTTACTCTTTAATGTGGCCGTTAAAGACCCTTTATAAAATTTTAAGATATACTTCTAACTGTGGGGTGAAAAGTTCTTAGAGAGACTGTAAAAATAGGATGTGGAACTGGGACAAACGTGTCTCCCAAACAAGTCAGTTGAAGATGAACATTTTAATTTCTTCTTGTTTTCCAGTCTGTGTATGTGATGATGCTGAGGAGCTGGAGAGAGGTGAGTTCAAAGTAATCTTCTGTGTTCGAGCTGCTGAGTTGATAGCATCTTAACATTTCTGCTTTGATTTTGCGAAAAAAAGATTATTTGGATTTGCGCTTCTTAATTTCAGAAGTGTACATCAAAACCGTTCTAGCTGATAGGTACTTGATTTGATAAAGCTGACTGACTGTATAAGTTAGAATTAGATTTGACTGCATCTGTCAGAAAATTCAAAATAACAGTGGCTTAAACAAGATATCTGTGTCACATAAAAGCAGTCTGGAAGTAGGCAGTCTGTGGCTAGTTTGAAGGCTCTGTGGTGTTTAGTAAACTATCCTGTTCCACTGTCCTTGTATGTGGATTCTGATTGCAAGGTCATTTTATGGCACAGTATAGCTGCCGGAGCTCCAGCTGTTAAATCCACATTCTAGGAGGGAGGAAAGGGAAAAGGGCCTGCCCCCTCCTGATTGAGGTTACATCCCAGAAATATAAAACACACTTATCGTTGGCCAGAACTTCGTCACAGCGGCCAGGCTGGTTAAAGGGAGTCTTAGAAATGTCCTTTAGCTGGTATAATGTTGTCTCAAATAATCTTGGGATTCGTTACTAAGGAGGAGGGGGTGAATGAATGTTGTAATAAAACACCAAGCCGTTTCTGCTGGCTGTTCCCCCTTTTCATGTCTAAGCCCCATGGCTGCCTACGCTAGCCCTCTATACAGTCTGGTGTTTCAAGAAGTTGTCTTTCTTGGAACTAAGATATTCATGTGTTTGTTAGAATAGTTTTATTATTTAACAACTTCTGGAAAAGTATTAGGCAGAACAGGAGTTCTGACTGGTTGTTGGTCAGATAAAGGAGTCTGGCATCTGTCGTTTGTTCATTTCAGAGAGTGGATCACCTCCTGAAACAAGACTGCCTCACAGAAGCCTTGGCTCTTGCGTGGTCTTTCCACGAAGGAAAAGCAAAAGCCGTAGTGGGTAAGTCAGCAGGACTCCGTGTGGTGGAGCTTGTCTCTGTGGAGTAGAGAGAATGAGTGGTGCTAATCATTCGTAGAACACTTTTAGCTGAGTGTTCAAATATTCTATAAACAGAACCTTGCAGACTTCCAGCAAAGAAGGTTAATGATAAATACTGCGAATAGAACTTAAAATACCACTTAGAATTCTTTAATTTTACAAGGAAAATTCACCATTAGAACCAAAGAGAAGTACATCGATCTGCTATCTGGTCCACTAGATGTGAAGTGGTTTCTGTTACGGCATGTTAGCAAACATTCTGATACCTAAGGCTTGTTATAATTATATCCCTTATTAGCACCAGTTGTGAGGAGAAGACCAGAGCAGTTTCGCCCATGAAGATGTGGGCTGACTTTTGTGTTGTGCTGGATTTTCTTTCTCTGCAGGATTATCCGGGGATGCCAGTAAGCGAAAGGCTGTTGTTGCAGATCGGGTGAGTTTTTTAATAGGGTCTTTTCTAGACCAAAGTACAGGTTTGCCTTTGATGTTTGCTAGTATCTTTGGGCATGGTTAGGTAGGTGGCTACAGTTGAGGAGAGAGTGGATATAACAAAGTCAGGCTATAATTCCCTGCTGTTATCTTGAATGCCTTTTAAATTCCTTCTTATCTATTCTTTTTTCCCCTTGTTCACTATCTTATGATGACAATAAAGTAATAAAATAGCCAAAAGATAGGCCGCAGAAAGGAGGAAAAACCAGGGGTGTGGATAATTTCTGAACTATTTATATCCCATAAATATGTTGACATTTGTTAGTTTTTATAAACTGACTAGTAATTATGAGTAATACTGTACATCCAGATGTTTTTTCCTGCTTGAGATAGCAGAGGGTTAATGCTTTATTATTTAGCATTAATCTGATTAATGATAATATTAGCCTTATTTTCCTACTCTAGACCTGGTCAGATTGATTTATGGTAGTCATCCCTGCTTTTTTTTCTTAACTGTGTAAACACTTTGGTAAAAGTTATATTCCAAATTAGTATCAACATTTAGAAGACAGGAGAAGAGATTGTCCACTGCTTAGACTTGTGCTGATTTCCCCAGAATCTGCCAGAAACAATTGGCTGTCTGTGCTCTTTAGGGACAGGCCTACAGCAGAGAATTGTTGAGGATCTTAACTGTAAGTTTTCTTTTCCTGAACAATATAGTAAGGAGCCCTAGTGGCGCAGTGGTTAAGCGCTCAGCTGCCAACTGAAAGATCAGTGGTTCAAACCCACCAGCCACTCCATGGGAGAAAGACATGGTAGTCTGCTTCCATAAAGATTACAGCCTTGGAAACCCTGTGGGGTGGTTCTGCTTTGTCCTACAGGTTGCTATGAGTCGGCATCGACTCTGGCAAGGGGTTTGGTTTGGTTTGAGCAGTATAGTTACTGTATGTACTATAGTCTAGAACCTGGGAATATGTCTTAGGAAAAATTAGCATATTAGTACTAGCCCTGAGGCTGAAAGAAATTAGGCCAAGGTTTAAAAAAAAAAAAAATTAGGAAAGAAAGCCACAAATAGTTAAATTATATTTTTGATGTAATAACAAAGGCTGATTCTGTGTCCTTTCTTTCGATGGGCCACCACTGTAACATACTAAATACTGAAACATTGTGAGATGTAATTTATTTCTATGCAAAGCTGTTTTCTTCACAGATGGTAGAAGTCCTGTTCCATTGTGCAGACCGAGCTCTGAAGAAGTGTCCAGAACAGGGCAAAATCCAGGTGATGGAGCAGCATTTTCAGGTACCCGTCTGCTGTGCTTCTGGTGATGTCGCTATCGACGGGTCTGACCCAGCTCTTTCATGTCACACGTGACATTCATGTTCGGGTTAAACATTTTTCAGTGAACAGCATTTTGTTTCAGAGCCTATGGCGTCTTCTAAATGATCCAATTTTGGAACCACAAGAGCCCAGTCCCACGGGAACAGAGGAGTCAGGTGTTGTGGAGTGTTGCTCGTACTGCTTAGTGCTACATGGAAGGAAAGGATTTGTGTATGAGGACACGGACCTGTACACTGACTCCATCCAGTGGCTGACCCCTTGCTGATGGCCAGCATCTGTGTTAGCTAGGCTGCCAGCTAACTGGAGGAGAGATGTACTGCCGAGGTTTAAATTTAGTTCTCTCAGGAGCACCTATGACTCAGGAATAGATCAGGTACTAAAATAAGCTAATGGAAGACCTTTAGTCTATCTTGGGACTCAGTCAAAATGGAAGCCAAGGAATGGTTTCAAGACCTGTGCAGGATTATGTGCGTTTTCCATTGTCAGTGATTTCCAGTTCTGTTTGCTGCAGATCTGTTTCTTCCTGCCTATCCCTAGAGTTCCCTCCCTTCTTTGAACAAATATTTGAGTGTCTAATACAGAAGTCAGCAGACTTTTCCTAAAAAGGGCCAAATGGTACAACCCTTTAAAAATATGAAAACCATTCTTAGCTTGTGGGCCACACAGAAGCAGACTGAGGGCAGGACTTGGGCCATAGTTTGTGACCCATGGTCTAATATGTACTAGGCACTGTGTAATAGTGAGTAAAATATACATGGTGCCTGTGATGCGCAGTGGTTAAAGCGCTCGGCTGCTAACCAGAAGGTCAGCGGTTCAAACACACCAGCCGCTCCGTGGGAGAGGGGTGTGGCAGTCGGCTTCCATAAAGATTACAGTCTTGGAAACCCTATAGGGTCGCTGTGAGTCGGAAATGACTCGACGGCAACAGTTTGGTTTTTTTTTTTTTTGGTGTGATCTTAAAGCTTACAGTCTAGTCAAAATAATTTTTTCTTCTGTGGATTAACTGAAATATCAAGAAGAAATCTAGTGGTTTTGAAGTTCTGAAGAGCAGACGCGGGCCATAAGTTTTTTTTTTTTTTTTTTTACTTTTTCCCATACAAAAATTTATAGATACATTGTTATGTGACTCTAATTGCTCCCCCCATACTGTGACAGCACACTCCTCCTTTCCACTCCTGATTCCCATGTCCATTCAACCAGCTCCTAACCCTCTCTGCCTTCCCATCTCACCTCCGGACAGAAGCTGCCCCTTTGTTCTCTTGTATCTACGTGAGCTAAGAGGCACACTCCTCACGGATATCACTTTATGTCCCACAGTCCAGTCCAATCCCTGTCTGAAGAGTTGGCCTCGGAAATTGTTTTAGTTCTGGGCTGATAGAGAATCCAGGGGCTGTGCTTTCTGGGGTTTCTCCAGTCTCAGTCAGACCATTAAATCTGGTCTTTTTACTAGAATTTGAGTTCTGCACCCCGCCTTTCTTCTGCTTCATCCGGAACTCTCTGTTGTGTTCCCTGTCAGGGCGGTCATTGGTGGTAGCCAGGTACCATCTAGTTCTTCTGGTCTCAGGCTGATGAAGTCTTGGCTTATGTGGCCCTTTCTGTCTCTTGGGCTAATACTTTCCTTGTGTCTTTAGTGTTCTTCATTCTCCTTTACTCCAGGTGGTTGGGACCAATCAAAGTATCTTAGATGGCGGCTTGCAAGCTTTTAAGACTCGACTCTACTCACCAAAGTAGGATGCAGAACACTCTTTTAATAAGCTTTGTTATGCCAGTTGACCTAGATGTCCCCTGAAAGCATGGTCCCCCATGCTACTCTGTCCCCCAAAGTGTTTGACTGTATTCAGGAAACTTCTTAGTTTTGGTTTAGTCACGGGCTGTAACTTTTGTTGTATCTCCATTTGAGGCCTGTAACTGTGGAAGACAAGGGTAGACATGGCAAGGGACATCTGGGTGGTATCAGAGGAGGATTTGGTTTCCTGAACTGTACTCTTTAATGCCACAGTACTGAGCTCTGGCCGAGTGACTTGTTACTCTGTTTGGATGGAAGCTCATTAAGTTTATCAATAGAAAAAGAGAAATAAGCCCAGATAAAATTATAAAAATCGGTAACTTTGGAGGAAAACGTATAGCAGAAAGAAAGCATTTGGGAAGAAAACCATGTATACAGGTATCTTTGTATGCCAATACTCAGAGTACAGATACAAAGGAAGTGTCCTGTTTTAACACGAGGACACCTATCACCAGTAGATGCCGCAGTGGCGCTCAAGACAGAGCTCTCGCCATTGGAGGGTCTACTGTGTTGAACAGAGTCATCTAATAGGGAAGGCTGGGAGGGGCTGAGGGTGTGGTGTAATCTAGAGACCACTGTGCTAGGAGAAACGTGGAGAGAGCTCTTGGGGTTATTTATGAAAGAAGAAAGGAACAAAAGTGATGTGCTTTTTTGTTTTTTGTTTTTTTAAATTGTACTTTAGATGAAGGTTTACAGAGCAAGTTAGTTTCTCATTGAACAATTAGTACACATCTTGTTTTGTGACATTGGTTTCCAACCCCACGACATGTTAGCACTCTCCCCTTCTCAACCTTGGGTTCCCCATTACCAGCTTTCCTGTCCCCTCCTGCCTTCTCGTCCTTGCCCCTGAGCTGGTGTGCCCATTTAGTCTTGTTTTGTTTTATGGGCCTGTCTAATCTTTGGCTGGAGGGTGAACCTCAGGAGTGACTTCAGTACTGAGCTAAAAGGATGTCCGGGAGCCATACTCTTGGGGTTTCTCCAGTCTCTGTCAGACCAATAAGTCCTGTCTTTTTTTGTGAGTTAGAACTTTGTTCTACATTTTTATCCAGCTCTGTCCTGGACCCTCTACTGTGATCCCTGTCAGAGCAGTTGGTGGTGGTAGCCAGGCACCATCTAGCTGTGCTGGACCAAAAGTAATGTTCTGTTGGAGAAATACTAAAGAAGCTCAGCAGACAGGAACTCTAGATCCTGGTGTCTAATAGCGATTACAGAACTTACAGAGGAACTGTAGTAATCATGTGCTTTTAACCATCTGGGTATCTGTTGGACATCTCATTCTGCTAAAAAGAGCATCTGATAAAAAATTTTATTTGATTTATTAATGATTTAGTATTATAGGAGGTAAAGGAAATAATGGTGGGAACCATTATTTTATTTATTTATTTACCAATAATTGGGAAATAGAAGGGACAGACTCTTAAGAGAAACATTTTTTTATTTTTTTGTTGTACTTCAGATGAAGGTTTACAGAACAAATACTTTCTCATTAAACAGTCAGTACACATATTGTTTTATGACATTGGTTAACAACCCCGTGACATATCAACACACTCCCTTCTAGGCCTTGGAGGATCTTTTTTTTTTGGTGACAATATACATAGCCAAAGATACACCATTTCAAAAATGTCTATATGTACAATTCAGTGACGTCGATTACATTCTTCCAGTTGTGCTGCTATTCTCACTTTAGATGAAGGCTTACAGAACAAAATAGTTTCTTAAGAGAAACATTTTGAAGATTATAATAATGATGAAAAATACACTGAGTGTGAATCCAGTATTTTAGAAAGCAATTTTTTTCAGAAAAAAATATAAGCACAATCTAATGACCACAGACTTCCCCCACCAGAAAAAAAAAAAGATGTGCTCACAAAGAATAGGAAATTCTCAAATTTTGACATAATAACCACAGACAAGGAGATAGGAAAGGTAGAGGAACATTGAGAAAAGTATCTGTCTACAAAGCAAAGAACAAAAGATGAAGAGAGGCCTGTAACCAAAGATATATGCCCTAAGCACCATGAACCTGTAAGACTGTCAGAAAGGAGAGTGGTGCAAGTCCAGGTTATGCCTACCAAAATAACAAGGGGACAAAAAAAGAAAAAAGGGGATTTTATCAAAGATACACCGAGCGTGTACTGTGTGCCAGGTACAATGCAAAGTACTTGACGTTCATTTTATTTAATTCTCACGACCACCATGTGAAACAGATACCATTTTTATCCCCATTTTATAGATGAGGAAACTGAGGCTTAGAGAGCCTAAGTAACTTTCCGAGGTAACATTGCTGGCAAGTGTTGGAGCCAGATGTCAAATACAGGTCTTTCTGATTCCAAAGCCCGTGTCTTAACCATTGTGCTGTACCTTTACTGTCAGAGTGAGGGCAGGAAGGGGCTGGGCAAGAGGGGAGATGCTCAGAGATGACCAAGAGGAATAATCATACCAAACACCTGGACAGTGAAATGCTTCCTACGTGGCAGGCACTGTTAACGCTTTACACCTGGCACCTCACTGAATTCTTGTCACAACCCTTAGGTAGGTACTATTATGATTTGCATTTATAAATGAGACTGAGGCACAGAGAGGATAAATAACTTGTTCCAGGGGCACATGGCTTCCACTTCATCAGCACAGAGAATGGTCTTTAAAATGGAGAAGTCCAGGTTAAAATAAAAAAACCATTGCCATTGTGTTGATTCCAGCTCATAGCGACCCTATAGGGCAGAGCAGCAGTGCCCCATAGGGTTTCCAAGGAGTGGCTGGTGGATTCCAACAGCTGACCTTTTGGTGAGCAGCCACCAGGGCTCCCCAGATTAATATATTAAAGAAAAAAGCTGAAGCCCAGCATATGTGACATATAGTTGCTTTGTAACGGTTCAGACCTAGTGGAATTACAACCCAGGATGTTGTTGGAACTTGAAAACAATCTGATTAATAATTTGTGAGAAACTTTGGATCAATTTTTCAGTAAGGCATACTTGATTAAGCATGGATGCTTAGGCAGGAGAGACATAATTTACTTCACGCAGGAGGACAGTTTTCTCTGGAGAAGGTGGAGAAGGCCCATTAATATGAGTGAAATGTGTGCGCACTTGGCCACAAATCTGCTGCTTTAAGTGATATCATAAAATAATTAAGTTGGCTCTTAAAGTGTGCTTTTTTTTTAAAAAAAAAAAGTATATTTATGAAGTTATTAGCTGATAACCCCATCGTGGCTTGTGAGCCTTTTCCGCGAGTTGACCCTAAAACAACCAAGTTAAGCTCACGTAATTGCTTCTTTGACAGGAGTATGAGGTCAGTATATTAATGGAAGGAGCCCTGGTGGCACAGTGATTAAGAGCTTGGCTGTTAAACAAAAGGTTAGCCGTTTGAATCCACCAGCCGCTCCTTGGAAACCCTGTGGGGCAGCTGTACTCTGTCTTATAGGGTTGCTATGAGTCAGAATCAACTCGATGAAACCAGGTTTTTTTTTTTTTAATTTTTTTGATATTAATGGATGGAGCCTTGGTGGCAGAGTGGTTAAGAGCTCGGCTGCTAAGCAAAAGATCGGCACCTCAGATCTACCAGCTACTTCTTGGAAACCCTATGGAGCAGTTCTACTCTGTCCTATAGAGTTGCTGTGAGTTAGAATCAATTCGACGGCAACGGGTTTGGTTTTTTGGTCTTATATTAAAGGGATAACTGTGATGTAACAATTTGTCTAAATTTTCCATTACGCTCAAGGTAGTTCTGTTATACAGATTTACAGCTAGGCAAACATCCCTATTCAAAAAGTATTCTTTGGTGGCTTAGTATTAATTACATCTTAGGGCTTTTTTCTATCCAAAGGAGCCCACGTCTAAAGAGCTTTCTTATCAATGATTTGGATGAAGATTAGTGAGTTCTTGTCACATTGTGGTGGCACCAAGAATCAGAGTTAAGAATGATCTTGAGAGAAAGTGTGGTCAGAGTCAGTTAGATGGGATATAACAAGGACAAACATCACGCTTGTATTAGGTTCAAATTGGGACGATCCGGCTGGACAGGGTTTTCGCCGACCACAAACTTGGTGTGGTCCGGTAGTGTGGTCGGGCCCAGATAAAGACGGGTAATCGGACCTTCACACCACCGGCTGGAAAGAAAGCCTCTGAGATATTGTGTTCAATTCTAAGCCCTACATTTTATGGGCTGTTGACAAACTAAGCCACATCCCATGACCCGGATGGTTGGAGGTATAAAAAACATACCAAACAACAGTTAAAAAAAAAAAAAAATTACTGAGGTTATTTAATTTGAAGAGAAAGTGAAAACATATCTGTCTTCAGATAATGAAGGTCTAATGTTTGGGGATTTTCTGTGTTGCTGCAGGGAGAAGGCTAGTGTAAATGGGTAGAAATTGTGAGAAGGTACATTTCAGTTTAAAATGACCCACTGACTGTGTAACAGGCCTTGAAGTTATTCATGTTGTACTATTGAAAGTACTCAAAGAAAGGGAGGGTGCTCAGCTGACCAGAAGAGCTTGGGAAGACTTTCTTTGCTGGGTGGAAAGATCTGAGATTCTGTGTCAGTATCAGGAAACTCACTAGAAATGTAGGCAAACTCTAATTGAGTTAGTTTAAATTTTTATTAAGACAGGTGGTGTCTCAGGCAAAACACTGAGGAATTGTATTTTACCAGCAGGTGGCGCTCAAGCCGGCTGGCTCGGTTTTAGTCTTTCCTTTCCACGAGGAGCCTCACCGTTTCCCTGGAGTCGGAATCTGTAATGCTACTCAGTATTTTTGCTTCCTTCCGAAGACCAGTTGGTAGTTTGCCCTGTCTCCATTACCGAAAATCACTTTGGTCTTGTGAAGTTTTTGATGGGCTGTGGCTCTTACTTATTTAAGAAAAGATTTGAAGCTTGTGAACCTATCGTTATAATTTATACAATAACTAGTAGGATAAAAAGGAATTAAAGTGTTCTGTTTCTCACGCATCTTAAACCTCGTCTTTCCTTCTGTCTCATCCTCATCGTTATTTTATGTGTCCAAGTCTTTCCCATACTAAAACAGTCAAGCAATACACACGTCTCCATGCCGTCCCCAATAGCCTTGTTGTTAGTTGCTGCTGAGTTGATTCCGACTCATGGTGACCCCCTGTGTGCAGAGTAGAACTGCTCCATAGCGTTTTCAAGGCTGTGACCTTTCAGAAGCAGATCGCCGGGCCTTACTTCCAAGGCGTCTCTGGGTGGGTTCAAACCACCAGCCTTTTGGTTAGTAGTCCAGCGTGTAACCATTGTGCCACCCAGGGAACCTTTTCACATTCTTTACAGAACCAGACGTCTTATAAGAGTTGTCTGCAGTGTCTCCATTTCCTCACCTCCCCCTCGTTCTCCAGTCAGTTCCACGTGTATTAACTTCTGTGGTCCCATTCAGCCCTCTTCTTACTGGGCCTCGGCGGCATTCAGCACAGTTGCTGATGACCTGAAACAGCGTGTCTCTTCGCCTTCTCTGGAATCACACGTTTTGGTGTTTTTCCTATTTCCTTGGTTGCTAATCGGTTTCCTTTGTGAGTTATTCTTCTAGTTAACCAATGAATGTTAGAATTCCTCCTCTTCTGTTCTGTATCAGTGTTTCTCAAGATGTTGTCTGTGGGTTATTTGCTTCAGAATCGTTTGAGGGTATTTGTTAAAAATGTATTTTCTTGAGTTATTTCCCAGGCCTTCTGAATTGAAGTCTTTGGGACTGGTGACCAGGATGGTGATCAGCCCGCTAGATGAACCTTAAGCACACTGAAGCTTGTATTCTCTTCCTAAGTCATCTGGGCAAATGACTCTCTAACCAGTGTCTCCAAACAAGCTTGCTCTTCTGAGTTCCAGAATCCACGTACAGTGACACCCGTGAGAGCCGGAACTCGACAGAACGGCCTTGTTTTTCCAGGTCTCGCAAGTTTTCTGCCTTTGACAGGGTGCGATCTCACCACTTTTCTATCACCCTCTCTTAAGAACCCGACCTCAGAAACACCCAGAAAGTATTTCTTTTCTATTTTATAGGACTAAAAAAGAAACGAAACCCTTTTTTATGGTTTGCATGTTTATTCAAATCACATACAGATATGTGCATATACTGTTCGAAGGAAGATACGGGTAAAATTCACTTTTTAGTGAAAACATCTAACGCAAACTGTTCAGTTTTGGTTTTTCGATGAAATTATTGAAGCAAATTTCTAAGTCTGTAGCCTTATCAGAAAACTCTTGGTCTCTTTTTTAACTTTTCCAAATGCCTCCAAAGCCTTTATAGAGCTGAAAACTTGGGTTTGACTTAAAGGCTCAGCGTCTTCTCGTGGTAGGTCGTCCTCATCTTCATCATCGTCATCTTTACGTGGCGGGTCTGCAGTTTCTTGCGGGTTTGTATTGTCCATTTCTGTGGCCGTTTCTCTTTTGATATCAGTGTAAGAGGAGACCGTGACCCCACTGTAGACGTCGTTTATTGCATCCTGAATCTGCATGATGTTATCAGACTCGAGAACTGTTTCATTTTGTATACTGTCGCCACTGCCAAAGAAGAAACCGCAGTTCTTAAAGCATTTCCCTGCAGTTCCTTCCTTATCGTGTTGGTAGGTCACTTAAGAAGGGAAATGGCACCAAGGACGTCGATTTTCCCGACATCTCCCATGCCGTCTTGCCCATCTCAGTGTTGGCAATCGCTTTTTGCAGCAATAGCCGCCTGTAGTTTACTTTAATATCTTGGATAAGGCCGTTATCCAGAGGCTGTAGTACCGACGTCGTGGATGGGGGAAAAAATTAATTCAGTATTGGACAAGGGCTGACAAGTATAACATTGTCAACTAACAAGAGAATGCTTTGATTTTGTTTTTCATGCTATCGTTGAGTTTACTTACAAACTCTCATAAATCGCTCCCATCATTCAAGCTTTTTTATTCAATTTCCATTCTACTGAAAGCTGATTAGTTTCGATATTCTTGAAGCGCCGTGGTTTCTCGCTCTTTCCAGTTACCCATGGTTTCTCAAATGCCCTGTCCACCGACTTTGTCAAGAGGACAGTAAGCTGCTCTTTGAAAACCGACCCTGTGAGCCTTATCCCCTCTTCCTGTCTGGGGCCCCTTTTAGACATTGGCCGTAAAATAGCGGTTTCAGCGGCATTTGCAACGTCTTTAGGATCGTATCATATCCCCGTATGATCTCTTTTAATTTTGTGAACCAGTTTGAACAACATTGTCAACCTCGTTTGACTCCCACAAGCTGCACTGCAAGTGATTTCAATTTTTTTTTTTTTTTTTTAAGCTCTCTGAAGTCACCTGTTAGATGGCAGGACTCCATCAGCTTTTAAAAATGTCATCCTTTCTCTCGCCTGTGCTTGCAGGTTAGGCCCTGGAATGGCAACTTTTTGGTGGAAGTCTGAAGAAACCACTCCAAAACAGCTTCCTTGATTTCTGCATAATTTCCTTCCCTGCTTTACTTGACATTTATGTTGGTGCTGCTCATGTGATTTTCAGTTTTTTTATCCTTTTCTTTTCATAATTGAGTAAATTTGCATTTTGCTACACTTGAACTTAATTACAGCTTTCTTGACAGTCTTTTGCTCTTCTGTTATTTTGACAGCATCGAATTTTTTTTTCAGAGATAAATTTCTCATTCTCTTGTCCATGGCTGTGAAGGAATAATTTTTTTTTTTTAAAAGGAAATAAATTCTTAAAAAATTAAAGAGTTTATGACCTTGAAAACATGAATATCTCAAACAAGAAGAAAAAATGAAAACTATCAACATCATTATACAATAAATTAGCACACTTCAGTAAAA
The DNA here is from genome assembly GCF_000243295.1 of Trichechus manatus latirostris. Taxonomy (NCBI): domain Eukaryota; kingdom Metazoa; phylum Chordata; class Mammalia; order Sirenia; family Trichechidae; genus Trichechus; species Trichechus manatus. The sequence goes on along the minus strand of NW_004444028.1, from coordinate 6,089,437 downwards.
TATTTAAGGAAAAAACCACGTACCGCGTGAGAAGAATGTCTTTGCTTTTGCACACTCATTGAATGTGTTAAGTGAGGAAATGCTTTTCTGTTTTTTGGGCAAAACAAGAAACTTTGAAGGAAAGAAATAAGAGGAAATGAAGGAGTGGATTTTGAAAATTGTAATAACGTGTATCAAAATTACAAATAGCTAAAGTGAAAACTAAGAAAGATGAGAAGAGTAAAATCTCAAGACAAGGAAAAATGTGCTTTGCTAGATTTTAATGAAAATAAAGGAATTTATTAGTATCTCTTCTTTCAAACTTATGGATGTTGTTCTTTGCTGGAAGAGATTTACAGGCCGAAAAAGAACAAAAAAGGCAAAAATGTAAAGAATGATATTCTCAGAGAACAGTAACGACACACAGTACATACTCATACATAGTAGCAACCCAAAAAGAAGTGGAAGACTGAGCCTTCAGGCAGTACAGTGGATTGCTTCATGTGGCCCTTCTAGCCATGCATAGTCTTTGTGACTCACGAAATGATTGAGTGGGGCTATGCAAATAAGGTGCTTGTGGTCCACCAAGGAAATTGGACAGCTTGTTAATAATGCATATAAATTGTATGGCACCCTTGTGGGTGTGGGACCTTGCACATAAGGTGTTTGGAACCCTAACGAGGGATTGGTCAGTTTTGTCTTCCTGCTAGGATTAAAAAGAGAGCCAATCCCAGAGTAGGTGGGCCTTCAAGAAAGAAGAGCCAGGAGTCGAGTGCATCCTTAGGACACCGGGTGCATGTGCGGAGAACCTTCTAGACCCAGGAGATAGAGAGAGAGCTATAACACGAAAGACTACGAGAAGTGCAGCAGAGAAACAGTGGCAGCAGCAGAACCAGGTGACCGGCACAAGACAATGCAGTGGGCTTTCCAGCCCACAGAGCAGGGTGGCTGTAGTGGGCATGCTGACCCACGGATCGAGAGATCTGAGAGCCTTCAGGCATGAGGCTTCCTGGCAGAGTGGGGTGCCTCCGGTCCCTGGTCACTGGAGCTAAAGAGCTTTGTAACACTTGTCTGAGCAGGCCAGAGACCAGGCCCAAGTGGGGCTGAGGGCCGAGAGAGGAGACCTGTCCTGAGGAGGCCAAGAGGAGCCTGTCCTCAGTGAGCCAAGAAGAGCTGAGAGAGCTGTGCTGCACTGAAGAAGGGAAACTTTGCCTACATGCTTCCTGATCCTGATCCCAAGTTGTAACCTGTTACTTCCCTAATAAACCCCGTAATTATGAGTCTTGTCTGTGAGTTCTGTGTGGCCATTGCTACAAATTATTGAATCCAGCAGAGTAGCAAGTGCTGTGGGAGGGACGGCTGGTGTCAGAATTGGTAAAAAGGTTGGAGGGTGGAGGACCTCCACCTCATGGGAATCAGCCTAGGCCTGATGCTGATCTTGATTCTCTCTCCTCCCCCTTGTGAAGTTAGAGGAGGTCAGACAACACCCCCACACCTCGTGGAATGAAGTTCCTAGGCTCGAAGGCAAAGGACTGTAGACTCGGGGGACATCTACGTCAGTTGGCACGACATAGTTCATAAAGACAGTGTTCTTCCTACTTTGGTCTGGGGTCTTAAAAGCTGGGAAGCAGCCATCTGAGATACAGCTAATGGTTTCTTTCCATCCGGAGCAAAGGAGAGTGAAGAAAACCAAAGACTCGAGGGAGCAATTAGTCCAAAGGACTAATGGTCAACATAAACCACAGCCTTCTGATCTGGAACTGAAGCCATTCCTGGAGACCACCTTCCAGCCAAACCATAGACAGGCCCATAAAATAAACATAACACCCGAGAGGAATGTGCTCCTTAGAGCAATCAATTATACGAGAGCAGAAGGGCAGTATCTGCCCAAAAGCAAAGATGAGAAGGCAGGAAGGGGTAGAAAATCAGGATGAAGGGAAACGGGGAACCCAGGGCAGAAATGGGGAGAGTGCTGACATATTGTGGGGGATGAAACCAAGGCCATGAAATACTTTATGTACAAACTATTGAATAGGAATCTAATTTGCTCTAAAACTTTTACCTAATGCATGATAAAAAAAGAAAAGAAAAAACTTGTTGGATACAGTGCGTTAGCCTTGGGAGTATGTTTTAAATCTAACTCTGGGAGGTTTGAACTGAGAGCTGGGTTCAAAATTTAGCATTTGCAATACAGATGTCCATAATCATGGCTAATACTATTGTGTGGTATGTGCCTGGCAACTATCTCATTTAATCTTTATAGTATAGTTGTCTGGTGGTTATTAATATTCAGCCCCATTTTACAGATGCGTGAACTGCCGCGTAGAGAGGTTGTGTAACTTGCACTAGTGTCATGTTTGGTGCTGCGGAGTCGGTTCTGACTCAGTGACCCTGTGTGCAACAGAATGAAGCACTGCCCCGTCCTGTGCCATCCTCACAATCATCATGCTTGGGCCCGTTGTCACATCCACTGTGTCAGTCCATCTTGTTGAGGGTCTTCCTCTCTTTCTCTGATCCTCTGTCTTACCAAGCATGGTGTCCTTCTCCAAGGACTGGTCCTTCCTGATAACATGTCCAATGTATGTGAGACTCATCTTGCTTCTAAGGAACATTCTGTCTGTACTTCTTCCAAGACAGTGTCATTTTAGGATAGCTATGTTAATCATGCTTGCATGGTTGACTGGAACTTCTAACAGTGTTCTCAAGCTCAGAAGCTGATCAATTAACTGGAAAGTAGTTTCACCTATTATAGGTTATTTTAACTTGCTACTGCATGTTTGTTTATTTATTTTTTATGAAACAAAGTGGAAGTATAAATAAACTTGAGGCACTTTAATAATATGAATCAACCCAAAAAGATTTGAAAAATAAGGTAATTTAACAGATCTTAATGAGGCTGTACGTTAATTTACCAAGCTCTTCGTCTAGCTTCATTTAACATTCCCATGGGAAGCAGCTCTTTCAAGGTCATTGTTATAGCAGCTGTTGGCCTATATTTCTGCATTTGGAGGTCGTGCCAAAGAGTGGACGGAGACTAAAAGTCGAACATGGAACGTGCACGGCGGCAGTAGGAGCTTTCCTGTCTGCTCCGTGCTTCCCCGGAGATGATGTGAAAAAGTGAGAATGGTGTTGATGTATAGCATAACACCTTATCCCTGAGACCCGATGAAGTGCCGGTTCTGGGAAGCCACATCTTTGCGAGAAGATTATTTTGTTATCATCGGACCTGGAAAAAGAAAGAAAGAAAGAAAAATACATACACACAGAGAGATCTATATCTGTATAGCTGCTGTATAGCTGTTCAGGATGTTTGTATGCTAATACTGGGAATACCAGCTGTCTAGCTCTGATAAGGAGCCCTGGTGGCACAGTGCTTAAGTGCTCAGGCTGCTAACCAAAACGTTGACAGTTCGAATCCACCAGCTGCTCCTTGGAAACCCTATGGGTCAGATCTACTCTGTCCTATAGGGTCGCTGTGAGTTGGAATCGACTCCACGGCTGGGTGACTCTGATAAGTCGCTGGAGATCTGTCTCTGTCTCTCTGTGTAGGTATGTATATCTGTTTTCGCACGTCTGTATACGTGTGTGTATATGTATGTATATATGTGTGAGCGTATAGATACAGATATATACAGACACACGTATATATATATTTTTTACCCCCACTAGGCTTTTTGTTAAAATGCTGAATCATTTTCAAACAGTGCAGTTTTCATTGCCTGATTGACTTTTAGAGTGTAAATTAGAAGAATTAATGCCATTCTCCCCTAAAGCAGAGGAATCTGCATCCGCTGTCTCAGTTCCTTGCACACCGTCCATATGGATCAGGGGAAGCCAGAGGTCACCTTCAGCTGGCACAATGCAGTCAGGTGAGCTACTCAGCCACGCAAACAGTTGACAGGCTTATATTAGGTTTTCTGTTCGTCAGCTCAGAATTTGATTCACATATCAACGTTGCCTTCTTTAATAAATGTTAAATATCCAGGAATATCTAACAAGAGAGGCAGTCTTCTTTGGGCAGTTATAGGGCTCTGCATAGAAGAAGAAATCAGAAAAATAGTTGCTTTTGTTTTTAATTCTGGAGACTCAAAACAGCCATTTCTGAGGGATGTCCTGCCAGCTTTTGAGCCCGAGTAGTTAAAGCAAGTAGTGCCCACTGTGTCTCTGTTGAAAGACTTCAGGAAAACAGCAGCAGGCAGCACACAGGACACTGAAGAAGACAGGCTTGTGGCAAATCACACGTGAAAAGGTGTTCAGTATCGACTTGACAGCAACAACAGCAGGACTCCGTGGGATGGAGCCGCCATGGTTTGTTGGAAGCATGGACCCACTAAAGGCCATAGAGGTTGTTTCCAGTTTTGGGCTGTTAAAACAAAGCTGCTGTAAACACTTCTGCACAGGTTTCTGTGTGAACACAAGCCTTGGTTTTCTTTTCTCTGAGAGAAACGCTCAGGAGTGCAGTTGCTGGATTGTATGAAACTGCTAAACTTTCCCAGAGCAGCTGTGCATTTCATATTCGCACCAGCAGTGTATGAGCGATCCAGTTTCTCTGCATCCTCACCAGCTTTTAGTGGTTTCATTATATTTTAGCTATTCTGATAGGTATTTAGTGGTCTCCTTGCTGTTTTTATTTACATGTTCCTGATGGCTAATGAAAGTAAATGTCTTTCCATGTGTTATTTGCCATATGCGTATCTTGTTCGGTGAAACGCCTCTTCGTATCTTTTACCCATGTTCTTTGGGTTGTTTGTTTTATTACTGTTGAGTTTTGAGAGTTTTTCATGTATTCTAGGTACTAGTTTATATTTCCTCCCTCTACACAAATGGTCACTGTGAGTTGGAATCGACTCAATGGCAATGGGCTTGGTCTTGTTTTTTTTTTTTTGTTTTGTTTTACACAAATGGTAGAAAAACTATAGTCGCTATTTTGTACTTTGCTTTTTCCACTTAATATATTTTGGCAATCTTTTTATATTAGTTCATAGAGAGTGTCTTTTTTTTTTGATAGTTGCATAGTATTCTATTTATTTTTTGATACTATTGTAAGTGGTATTTTTAAATTTCGATTTCAGGCTGTTTGTTTCTCATATATAGAATACAGTTGGTTTTAATATATTGATCCTGTATTCTGAAGTCTTGCTAAACTCCATTATTAATTCTAGTAGCTTTTTTGTAGATTCCTTCAGATTTTCTACATAGATAACCACGTTGTCTGCGAAGGAAGACAGATATACTTCTTTTCCAGTCTAGGTGTCTTTTCTGACTCTTGCCATATTACACTGGCTAGAACCTCCAGTATGATGCTGAATAAAAATGGTGAGAGTTGACGTCCTTGTCTTGTTCTAAGCTTATTTGGAAAACATTCAGTCATTCACTAAAATATATAACATTAATTATAAGTTTTCAAGGATGCCTTTTATCAGGGTGATGACATTCCCTTCTGTTTTCAGTTTGCTAAGTTGTTTATTTTTTTTCAGGAATGCATATTGTTGGATTTAGTCAAATGCTTTTTCTGTGGCTATAGAGATAATCATATGGTTTTTCTTTTTTTCATTTGTAAATATGGCAAATTATATCAATTGATTTTAGAATGTTAAACCAACCTTGCATTCCTGGGATAAACCCATCTGGTCATGATGTATTATTCTTTTTATATTAGATTTGATTAGCAAAAATTTCATTTAGAATTTTTTGCATGAGGAATGTTGGTCTGTTGTTTTCCTGCGATGTCTGTGTGTGGTGTTGGTATTGGAGTGATGCTACTGGCCTCATCAAATTAGTTGGGAAGTATTCCCTCTTTTTTAATTTTCTGGAAGAGTTTTTGTAGAATTGGCATTGTTTCTTCCATAAATATTTGATAGAATCCATCATTGAAAGTATTTAAGCCTCGAGTTTTCTTTGCAGGAAGGTTTTTACCTATAAATGCAATTTTCTTAATAGTTTATCTGTTTTTTCTATTTCTATCTGTTTATTCTTGATTGAGCTTTGATATTCTGTGCTTTTAAAGGAGTTTTTCCATTTCATCTAAGTTGTCAAATATATTGACAAAAAGTTGTTCATCATATTTCTTTATTATCCTTTTTATACCTGTAGGGTCTATAGTGATGTCACCTCTGTCGTTCCTGATGTTGGTAATTTGTGTCTTCTCATTTTCCTGATCAGTCTGGCTAGAGCTTTATACATTTTATTGATCTCAAAGAACCAGCTTTTTATTTCATTGATTTTCTTTCTCTCTCTTTTTTTACTTTCTGCTTCATTGATTTCTGTTTGATATACTGTTTTTATTATTCTCCTTTCTTTGTGTTTAGTTTGTTGTTCTTTTTCTAGTTTTTTAGGTGGCAATTGAGGTCATCGACTTGAGACTTTTTTTTTTTTAACATAGTTTATTGCTATCAACTTCCCCCTTAGCACTGCTTTAATGGATCCCACAAATTTTTATATGTTATGTATTCATTTTCAGAGCCCTGGTGGCACAGTGTTTAAGAGCTACAGCTGCTAACCAAAAGTTTGGCAGTTTGAATCCACCAGCCGCTCCTTGGAAACTCTATGCGGCAGTCGTACTTTGTCCTGTAGGGTCGCTGTGAATCGGAATTGACTCGATGGCAACAGGATTAGAGCTTCTGAATAAATCCTTACTGATTTTTATCTAATTGATTTCTCATGGGCTGTGAGAAATAAATTAAAGTACCCTGCTAATAGTGTTCTTTTGTCTGTTTTTCCTTCTGTCTTATGCCTTACAAATGTTAATGCTGTATAATTCAGTATATAGGAGCCCTGTGGTACAGTGGTTAAGCTCCTTGCTGCTAACCAAAAGGTCAGCAGTTCCAACCCACTGGTGGATCCTCGGGAGAAAAGACCTGGCAATCTGCTCCTGTAAAAATTACAGCCTAGGAAACCCTATGGGGCAGTTCTACTCTGTCCTATAGGGTCTTTATGAGTCAGAATAGACTCAACAGCACACAATGACAACATGTAGTATATAGTGATTTGGTGCAGAAAAATAGGTAACTTATCTTTATTGTGAATTTATTGGTTCAATTAATGCTCCTTAGACTGCATTTTACCTTATCTTACAGTAAGATCACAACGCCTGCTGGCTTTTTCTTTGCATTGGCTTACCTTTGCCTGTCCCTTTATTTTCAATCTTTCTGAATCACCTTGCATTTGTTTCTTGTTTACCACATAGAGTTGGGAATTCAGCTTTTTCAAATTTCAGATTTTTGCTTTTATTTCAGATTTCAATGTGAAAATCTTGAGTTAAGCCAAATATCATTTTTTGCTCAGGCCCTTATTTCTCTTTGACTGCTTTAATAGCCTCCTATCTTCAGTCCTGGTTTTTCAAATCCTCCTGCTATACAATCACCAGAGTAATTTGTCTAAACATACAAATCTGATGGTTTCACTTTTCTTTACACCTGTAGTATAACCTTGGATCCCTGGTGGCGCAGTGGTTAAGAGCTTGGCTGCTAACCAGAGGTCGGCAGTTCGAATCCACCAGCTGCTCCTTGGAAACCCTATGGGGCAGTTCTACTCTGTCCTCTAGGATCGCTATGAGTCGGAATCAACTTGACGGCAACGGAGTCGTTTTTTTTTTTTTTTTAAATAGTGTAACAGTGCTTAGTACTAGGCCAGCCTCTTAATGTATATGGAATGTATGGGTACCTAAGGCGTCTCAGTCGTAGATGTTAGACTGCATTATCTATTATCTTCCAAATATTTCATGTGTCAACCATATCTTTCATTTCTGAGTGTTACCTTGCAGATCAGAATGACTGTTAGTTTAGTATTATAGCTATGGGTTATACTTAAGAACAGATATAGTCCCCATGGTAAAATTAAGGTTTATGTGCCTATATTTTTGAGTTTTAGTTTTATTCCATTGAGTTTTTATTTTTACTTTCTTAATTGTGATATAAATCATATGTAAAGAATTTATAAAATACGTATATCCGTTGCTGTCAAGTCGACTTCAACTCATAGCGACCTTATAGAACGGAGTAGAACTGCCCCGTAGAGTTTTCAAGGAGCATCTGGTGGATTCGAACTGCTGACCTTTTGGTTAGCAGCTGAGCTCTTAACCACTATGCCACCAGGGCTCCAAAATACATATAGTTTAAAGAATAATTATAATAGAAAGCCTGTTGCCTTTCTTCTCTGTCACTTTCTGTGCAGTCAGTTCTTTTAACTATTTCTAACTCATTTTGTTCACTTTTCTTATTTCTGCTTATATCTCTTCCTGTGTTTTTCACAGGATCTGTTCTCTCTTTTGCTCCTTCCATTTCCTTTTCATTTCTGTGATTTTTTTTCCTTCTTCTTCTCTCTGGGGTTTACCACCTCACATTTTATCTCCTGTTACATGCCCTTCTCTTTCCTGAGTCCTTATTCTCCTTTGTGGTCTTTCTTCATAGAGGCAGTTGCCTCTTTAAGGATTTATTTCTTTATGACATTCATGGAAAATATTTAATTACAATTTGAACTTCTCATTGGCATATTTTCAGATGAACTTTCTTTATCTCTTAACTGTTGCTGTACTTTTTCCTTATTTTTACTTATAATATCTTTGTATCCATGCTGTGCTGGTTCCTTTTTTATACTCATCATTTGAATGAGTTGGATTTTTCTTGACCAGTTATTTGCAGGGGGTTCCTGGAGAGAGGGAGAATAGGGATCAGGGTAGCTTATTTTTTCCACAATCTATATATCTTAGTTATCTAGTGCTGCTATAACAGAAATACCATAAGTGGATGGCTTTAGCAAAGAGAAGTTTATTCTCTCACAGTCTAGGAGGCTAGAAGTCCGAATTCAGGGTGCCAGCTCCAGGGTAAGGCTTTCTGTGTCAGCTCTGGGGGAAAGGTTGTTGTCATCAGTCTTCCCCTGGTCTAAGAGCTTCTCAGCACAAGGACCCCGGGTCCAAAGGATGAGTGCGGTCCTGGCTCTGCTTTCTTGGTGGTAGGAGGTCCCTCTCCTCTCTGCTCGCTTCTCTCTTTTATATGTCAAAAGAGATGGACTCAATACAACCTAATCCTGTAGATTGAGTCCTGCCTCATTAACATAACTGCCTCTAATCCTGCCTCATTAACATCATAGAGGTAGAACTTACAACACACAGGAAAATCACATCAGATCACAAAATGGTGGACAGCCACACAATACTCGGAATCATGGCCTAGTCAAGTTGACACACATTTTGGGGGGACACAGTTCAATCCATCACACCATGAACTTTTTCTCTGCTCCCATGGCTTCCTGTAAATGTGACTCATATGCGTGACTCTGAGTAGCTTCTGAACCAAACCAGGTCCAAAGAGGGCTGTGTCACCAGGTCTGCATGTCCAGTTGACACACCAGTAATGGCAAACCAGGAGACATAGCTTAAATACTTTACAGGATGCCTCTCAACTTCAGAAATAACGTTGTTGCTGGGATTTCTGAGATCCATGACCTGTCTTGCTATCCCTTTGCCCATCTTCGCTTCCTCCCGAGTGGCATCTACCTCAGGTCAGCTACCGCTGACAGCGTTTACATGCACTTCTGAGGCTGCTGATTATACCTGTCTCCTACTTTCACTGGAAATGGAGTTTCTGGGTTGTTTTGTGGTGGTTTTTCAAGACTTCCTGGATGATGAGGAGGAGAAGATGAAGGAGAAAACACTGACTTTTGTTCATATTGGAGTCCTGCCTCACCACATCACAGACCAATTAAATTAGAATCTCCGCTGGGGTGGCACCCAGGTTGAGTAATTGCTAATCTCTTCAGGTGATCCTAGCGTGTAGCCAAGGTTGAGAAACTCCTCACCGCTAAGTGAGGGAGTTGCAGAATTACCTGGCAATAGGAAGAATGGGCTGATCAAGTGTATTATTATAAAGCTCACCAGGTGATTTTGTTGCTGTGCCTGCCCCTACTCCCACACCCCAAACATGAGAACTGCTCTTCCTTAGCATGATTTTTAATAGCAATTATATTTTGAACAGCTGTTCACTATAAGTTGACATAAGATGGCCAGAACCCACGGTGATGGTTAAGGTTGTGTCAGCTTGACTGGGCCATGGTTCTCAGTGGTTTGACAGTTGTATAATGATGTGATCACCTCCGTGATGAGATTTGATATAATGTGATCAGCTCCATGACGGGATCTGCCATGAGTAGCCAGTCAGTTGAAACAGAGTTTCTTTGGGCGTGTGGCCTGCGTTGATTATAAGTGGACATTCTAGCAAGGCTTGTGGGCTTTTGCTCACTCTGGATCCTGCAGTTGGCTCCGTTGTCTGACTTCCGGTTCTTGGGACTTGAGCTAGCAGCTTACTTGTGGTCTTGCCTGCCGATCTTGGGATTTATAGATTTTCGCAGCCTGTGAGCAAGAGCCCTGCTCTCTGCCCTGCTGATCTTAGGTTTGCCAGCCCCTGCGGCTACATGAATAGGAGAAGCCTCTTTCCTGACCCACAGTCTTGGAAAGTTCCAGCCTCTACAACCGCGTGAGCCATTTCTTTGATATAGATCTCTCTGTATGTATATTTATACGCTTTGCTGGTTTTGCTTCTCTAGAGAACGCAGCCTAAGACACTAAGGTAGCTTCGAATAGATCACTGTTAAAAGAAAGATAGGCTAGTTTGAGAAATAGAACAGTGATGTTACAATACTTAGGAGAAGTGTGTGTGTGTGTATGTGTCTGCCTGTCTGTCTTTTATTCTACCCGTGAGAGTTTGTGGGTGTGGTTTGTTTGTTTTGAGTTTGTGTTTTTCAGTAATGTATTTACTTACTTTCTATACCGATTGTGTTGCGTAGAATCCTGCTTCTTAATTATCTGCCCGTGAGGAAAGTCTAAAAGCTGTGCCCAAGCTTCCATACTCAGGCAGCTTTCCTTTCTGATTCCCTGTAATTCTACATGCAGAGGATGCTGCCTTAACGCCTATAAAGAAAATAAAGACGTTCAGTCCTTCACTGTCATCTGAGTAAAGCAGACGTATCGAGAAGTTGCAGCAAAAGGATTTAAAATGTTGTATTTCAGATTTTACAGCGTAACTGAAGATTTCATGTTTAAACATTTATTGCAAAGTGGAAAATATGTATAAAGTTCCAGTCTTCAGAGAGTTCTAGTTTAAAGGAAGACGGACCATTTTTTGAAAATAGTAAAGTTTAGACTGTACTAAAATTCTGCCCCAAGAGTATAAAAATGCTATTTAAATTCTGAGGAGAGAAAAGGTCAACAACATTCTGTGAAGTCTAGAACATTCTATGAAGTCTAGAACATTCTGTGAAGTCTTTAGAGTTATCAGTGGATCTCACAAAACAGCTGCCTCTTCCCCTCAGTCAGTGACTGCTAGCAGGGGCTGCAACTCCAGATCTACCTGAAAACCCAGGAGCTCAGCCAAGCAGGCAGGTATTACTCCCAGGTTTCTGAGGTAGCACACAAGTCTGTAGTGACCAGGCCCAGTGGAAGGACTTGAACCTGATTTTATTCTATGGCCACATAATGAGCAATAATGAAAGTACCATGATTAAAACCAAGTATTTGTGAGATGTCAGGCCTAATCTTTTTTGCCAGGTGTCAGATTCATACCCTTATTCCTTATTTTGAACCCTGGTGGTGCAGTGGTTAAGAGCATGGCTGCTAACCAAAAGGTCGGCAGTTTGAACCTACCAGCTGCTCCTCGGAAATCCCTATGGAGCAGTTCTGCTCTGTCCTGTGGGGTCGCTGTGAGTTGGAATCGACTCGTTAGCAATGGTTTTTTTTTTATTCCTGATTTTATGCCTTTAATCATTTTCAATATACTTACAAAATAGTTTCTGCTTGATGAATTATATTATTTGAAGTTCCAGAGGTCTGATACTGCTGTTTGTAATTTTGCTGACGTTTACTCATGGTGCGTTACTTCATCACGTGCTTTACAATTGTTCGTTTTGAGCTCATCTTCAGTGGGACTTGACCAGCAGGACTTACTTTGCTTGTGTTGAGGACTGTCTCTGGAGAGATTTTGGATTTGCTTCTTTTATGTCCCAGGAGTATCCTGTTTCACTTTTTATATTAACTTCTTGACGTCATTGTTCCCATCCCACTGGAATAGTGTAAACTGACACCCCAAATCCACCGGAAGGCAGGGTCTTGATTACAGATTTTTAGATAGAACACATTTACCGAGTCCAGACTGAGACTGACAAGCTTCCTGGTCATCTTCCTATGCCAGTAGCGGATTTCCCCCCGCTAAGTTCCCCTTCCACTGAGTAGGCAGCTCTTCAGGAATACTGGTTTTAGGCAGATCCTCAGCTTTAATTCCCTGCGATGCAAGAGTCTAAGGCCTCAGCTTCTTTCTAGCATTAAAACACAAGCTGTTATGTGACAAACCTTTCCCCAGGCTAGTCTCTTGTGATAGCTTGGGGCTTGTTGCTTTGCTTTTTAGTTCCTTTTTCACTTCTGGACCCTGGTATTGTCCTTACTTGCTTAGGAGCTCAGCTATGTATTTAAAAGAACATTTATTAAGTTTGCCAGCATTTCTCCTCTTCTCCCCTCTCCCGATAATCTAGCCCACTGTATTCTCATTCAGGGTTGGGCCTTGATGTAACTCTAACATTTTTCAAATCTGTGATTTTAGTTCTTGTTTTTGAAGACTGAATAAGGTTATAAATCTAGTCATGAGGAATTTTAATGAGTAAAGGAAGCAGAGATGGGTCAGGGAGAGCCCTACACTCCTTTCAGGATTGTGGGTCCTTCTCTGCCTCCTCTTTCTCAAATAATAAGGGCCCCTTAGTTTTGATCTTTTTGTCAGACGGGGGTTAGCGCTTGGTATTCTCTTCATACAGTGCTTTCTCCTCCCTCCTGTTGGGATTTTTTCTGCCTAGAACCTGGGCCTTCTAGGATTTTTTTTAAGTAAACCATTTCCCTGTCGCCAGCAGAAAATGAAGGAGTGTTCCTGAAATCCAGTGTCTGGTAACTTGACAGTTTCCAGTCTAAATAAGCGACCATTTCTTCTTAAACTGATTCCCTTGAAAAAGGGCCACAATTATGGGCTGCCATTTACTTGATAGGAGTCAGACATAATAGATTTAAAGCAATCAAAATATTACAAAACAAGGGAGTTACATCAGCTTTAAAATAGTGGGTCTAGAGGATTGTGGCAAAATCCAGGCAGCCTTAATTAGTTCAGCAACCAACAGTATTCTGTTGTCAGTTGGGTATATTTTCTTGTAGTTTTCTTTTTTCCTTTGAAAAATTTCTTCACAAAGTTGTGAGATAAATATATATTTCCCACCTAATGTTTGGTATAATGTTATTATGAGTTCTTCATAAACTTGTAGTATCTACATAGTGTTTTATTCAAGGAGCAAAATTTACTTCACTATTCTCCCATATTGTATACTTAATTTAATTCCAGTTTCTTCTCCTTCCTTCTCCTTCTTCCCTCCCCCTCTTTATCCTATTCCTTCTTTTCTATTATAAAGCTACAGTGAACACCATAATGAAATAAAAGGGGGAAAAAATGTTTTGTAAATATATTTAGGGTGGATTTCCAGAAATAGAATTATTGGGCAAATATTTTCATATTTTAAAGAATTTTGCAACATAGTGCAAAATTTCTTACCACGGGCATGGCACAAAAGTTCTGTTCTCCCAACAAGCTAACTGCTTCTTAAGTGGATGTCTTTCATTCCGTGTTGTGTCTGAGCAGTGGGCCATCTGACAGGGTCGTGGTGCTGATGCTTTCTCTGTGGTTCTTCTACAGGACATGGTGCCCGTCATAGTTGATTACTGCCTTGTGCTGCAGCGAAAGTGAGTATACATAGTCTGTCCAAATAGTGGAGTTATTTGGAACCTGGCTTACCTGTTAGTTTATGTATAGTTTACTGCTCTGAATTCTGTGTATTTGACTGGATAGATTTTTTAAATTAATTAATTTACAAAAATACAGTTCTTTAGCCATTTTTAGTGTATTCATCTAATCAAATTAACCTTTCCAAAATAAATGCAGAGCGTTTTTCATCTGTGTGTTTGTGTGGCAGGACAGAGGAGGCTAAGAACGTAACTAACGAAAGAGCAATGCTGCTTAAGGACCGTAAGCATAGACGTGTGTGATTCACGTACTGCATATGTACCTGTTTATGAACGATCACTCCTGGTATCTCATACCACCCAAAAAAGACGAGCTACACTGTGCTTCTGTGATGTTGCCCTGAAGAGCCTTTTTTGTTTAAAAGAAATAAGTGTGAATAAACTCTTGATTAGGCTTTGTTGGTTTGAATGGTAACCATAGAAATTAACAAACCTGTGCTAATTCACAGTTTTTTCACACTTATAATAGGCCCCTGTATGGCAGATGTTGTTCTAAGCCCTTTATGTTAACTCATCTCATTTTTTATAAAACCTTAATCTGACTTTTGTAACAATGAAGTAGGTATAATTATCCCTGTTTTACTAGAGGTTCCAGAGGCAAAAAGTGATGGAATAATTTGCCAAAGTTCACTCAACGCTGCTTTTGAGGGCAAGTTTGGGATTCAAATCTAGGCAGTCTAGCTTCTGTCTCTTGCTTTCAACTACTAGCTGGTACCACTTTCAAAGTGGTAGAGAACACATGTTAGGATCCAATTCCAAAATCCCTTTTCAACACCTACCTGACTCATGAGTTCATGTATATCCAGGTAGCCTGACTCAATAAAGGTTGGCAGGGGCTGCGACTCCAGGATCCACCTGAAAACCCAGGAGCTAAGCCAGGTAGACAGGTATTACTCCCAGGTTTCTGAGGTAGCACCCAAGCCTCTAGTGACCAGGCCCAGCGGAAGGACTTAAGCTCGATTTTATTCTATGGCCACATGATCATCCATAACAAAAGTACCATGATTAAAACCAAGTATCTGTGAGGTGTCAGGCCTAATCTTTTTGCCAGGTGTCAGATTCATATCCTTATTCCTTATTTTGAACCCTGGTGGCATAGTAGTTAAGAAGTCGGCTGCTAACCAAACGGTTGGCAGTTTGAATCCACCAGCTGCTTCTTGGAAATCCTATGGAGCAGTTCTTCTTTGTCCTGTGGGGTCGCTATGAGTTGGAATGGACTCAACAGCAATTTTTTTTTTATTCCTTATTTTATGCCTTTAATCATTTTAAATGTACTTAAAAAATGATTTCTACTTGATGAATAATATTATTTAAAGCTGTAGAGGTCTGGCACTGCTGTTTGTAATTTTTGCTGACACTCACTCATGGTGCATTATTTCATCGTGTGCTTTAAAATTGTTCTTTGTTCAACATTAGGATCGTTGTTTGAGATACAGAAAAATCTTAATTATCTTGTACAGATAAGAAACTAGATGTTTCAGATAACTGTTTCCTTGATAATTACATGTTAAAATTTTAAATATCAAAAAGTAAGGGAAAAGAAGATGCCATGCCTTTTTAATTTCATAACAGCTTTATTGCAATTTAATTCACGGACCGTAAAATTCACTCTTCTTAAGTGTACAGTTCAATAGCTCTAGTATAGGCAGGGTTGTACAGCCATCACCACTAAGCTGTGCCTTTTTAAAGAAAATCT
Source organism: Trichechus manatus latirostris (assembly GCF_000243295.1). Taxonomy (NCBI): domain Eukaryota; kingdom Metazoa; phylum Chordata; class Mammalia; order Sirenia; family Trichechidae; genus Trichechus; species Trichechus manatus. The sequence goes on along the minus strand of NW_004444028.1, from coordinate 6,073,943 downwards.
TTTGAAACTGTGATACCTGTATCAGAAAAGAGCATTTGAACATAATTTCTCCACATTTGAACTTTGCTTTTACTTTTATAAATAAAGAGACCAGCCCAAAATCAACTCTGAATTTATTAAATTTCACTTGTGTTTAGTGGGAATTTGTTTAGTTGGTTCTGGTTATATACAGCGAAACCTCTGAGAGCCGGAACTCGACAGGACTGGCTTGTTTTTCCACCTTTGACAGAATACAGTCTTACCACTTCCCTGTGGTTCGTTTTAGTGGAAAATACTTGCATTTTCCTTCTCTGAGAGGTTTCCAGCTTACACAGGTTGTGGCTTTTGCTGGTTTTACTGCATTCAGTACAGACGGCAAGTGTCCCAATTGATGTTCTCCTCCCTTCCAGACAGTATCTGAATCTGGAATCATCTTCTGATCATCACTAAGTTCTTAACATTTTTTAAGTTGTAGAATTGATAATGTACAAAGTGAAGTTAGCCATTTCTATCAATTTGAAGTCATGAATGCTAAGTAAACTCCAAATGAGTGTTAATATGAGTGTTAACATAAAGGGAAGGTATGCAGAAAGAGAACCTCTTTGATGGCCCTCTGTTAATCAGCATGGATTTTCTGTTATACTGGCTATAGGGAGGCTGAGCTTAAAATGGTAAACAGGAAAATTAAAGTCGGCCCTTGCGGGAAACAAAGTCAGCACCCTGGGAGAATAATGCCTAAATGTAGCGAGAAACACGAGAGCTAACACCTTTTTTTTTCCTGTGTAATTTTTTTCCCCTCAGATTCTCTAATAAATACTCTCTCAGAACAAAGAGAACACGTCTTAGAATTTTGTTTTATTTTTACTTTAAGGTGGAGATGCAGAGAGGGGTTGTCAAATCTTATTTTTCTTGCTTCTTTATTATAGTCTCTGACCGGTTCATAAAGAAACGTGTAGTTTTGCCATTAATCTTACCAGCATTGCGTGCTGCTCCTTGTCACAGAAGTGCCTTCTTTGTCAACTTTTATGCTCTGTTTACTGAATTTTTAGCTCTCTCTAATTCTCCTCCCCAGGGCTTTTGTGCTGAACTAAAATATATAATTATCTGCCCTCGTATGTTGTTTTTAACAACACAGAGTGCAAAGGCTAGCAAATAGGACATTTTCTTCAGCTTCATTAGCGTTAATTGTTTTGTTGCTCTTATTTCTTCTTTCTCACAGTAAAGCATCATTAATCTCAGTTTCTTTTACTTGGCTGGCAGCTGGTAATCAGAATAATGTGGTGAACTGTTGATTAAGATGAAGCTAACGTGAAAAAAACTCAAATAGGAAACGAAGGGGAAGGTGATGCAAAAGTTACGTTTGTGCCCTTGAGGAAGAAAATAAATGGCTATGGGTTTTCCCCAGAATGTTGTAAAATCTGTTTATTGAAAGGTGGACGTGGTTCTGGCGCCATGGTAGCCAGTCCATTCACCTTGCATCCCCTTGCAGGGCTTCAGATGGGACAAGACCCCAGCCCATTTCTTCCAGGATCTTCCCTGACCTTTTGTGGGGCTTGTCTCAAAGGATTACACCTGTGGATAAATGATCTACCACTTTTCACAATTTACATGACGCACATACAAAGAGATTAAAAGAAAAAACTAAACGTGTTGCCATCGAGTCCATTCCGACTCATAGCGACCCCATAGGACACATGAGAACTGCCGCATAGGGTTCCCAAGGAGCAGCTGGTGGATTCCAACTGCAAAAAGAGATTACACGTTTATAAATAAATATTTAAAATTTTTACGAGGTAAATAGAATCAGCAGAGTTTATGTATTTAAAACATACAGAATGAACAAATAAGTGAATGATACAAGGCAATGCAATTTATAAATGGGAATATGGAAGAGATTCCATTTTGCCAGTCGTGAAAGAATTAAAATGATGGTGCAGTTTATTTTGTCCTTATTAAATTATCAGGAAAAAGGAAAACGAACTCACAGTTATCTGTTGAAACTGATGTATGATTTATACGTTGCTGGTGGCAGTGTAAATTGGTGCTGTGATGCCTTTTGAAAAAATTTAGTAATCCATGTCAGGTGCCACAAAATTTTCATATCTTTTGACTTAGAGTAAATTTCTAAAAGTAGGATGACTAAGGTGTTAAGCTCCCAAAATGGGAGAGGCTATATGTGTAGCTGTTCGGTGCGGTATCACTCACAGTATTAAAATAGTGGAAATACTTGATGTGTCCAACACCACAGGAGAGTAAGTCCATCCCGGTGTTTCAGCGTATTGAGACACCGTGAGCTGGACAAAAATGGTGATTTGAAACAATAGGTAGCAACTTAGACTAACACTTATGATATAATGTTACATGAAAACAGAATTCAGAACTATCTCTATGCCGATTATAACTAAAATCATATAAGGACTATTTGTAGAAGAAATATGGAATAAATACAGTAATTTAGAGTGGCGGCTTGTAGAGTAATTTTGGAAATTTCTGTTTCTGAAATAAGAGTGTTACCAGATATATATATTTTTAATATTAACATTTTCTTCTTCCTCTCCCATCAATACTCACTGCCCAAACCCTTTGGAAAGCAGGGGTAAGAGCTAGATTAAAGAAGCAAATTGGCTGTGCATATCAGCTTGGAATATTTAGATACCCGTTAAAAAAACCCACTGCTGTTGAGTTGATTCTGACTCATAGTGACGCTAGAGGACAGAGTAGAAGTGCCCCATAGGGTTTCCAAGGAGCTGCTGGTGGATTCAAACTGCCGACCTTTTGGTTAGCGGCCACGCTCTTAACCTCTGCGCCAGCAGGGCTCCATATTTAGATACCAGGAAGGAGGAAAGGATAAATTAGGAGTAGACTTAAAATTTTTTTCTCTATTCATTATGTCAACCTACTACTCCCCATCCCCATGTCAGTGTTGTTATCTTTAAGAAGCACTGTGCGCTAATAGGGGCCCTGGTGGTGCAGAGGTTAAGAGCTTGGCTGCTAACCAAAAGATCAGCAGTTTGAATCCACCAGCCGCTCCTTAGAAACCCTGTGGGGCAGTTCTTCTCCATCCTGTAGGGTCACTATGGGTGGGAACCAGCTGGATGGCAGCGGGTGGGCTAGAAGGCTGGGTGCAAAATCTGACTCTGTCACTTACTGTGTGACTTTCAGCAAATAATTTAAAAGTATTGAGAGGATTAACTGAGATAATATATATGAAAAGCTTTTCACAATATAAAGCTCTCTGTAAATACTGTTACTGTTTTTAATAAGCTCATGAGTAAGTCGAGCTAATGAAAAGATGAGACTGTACTTAGTCTGAACTTAATGGATGTTTGGAATGGTTCTAAACATTTTTTTTTCCCCTTCTGTTATAGGGATCTTTTATTTAGCCAGATGTATGACAAATTAAGTGAGAATTCAGTGGCCAAAGGAGTGTTTTTGGAGTGCCTTGAGCCATATATTTTAAGTGATAAATTGGTGGGGATCACACCCCAGGTAATGAAAGACTTGATTGTTCATTTCCAAGATAAAAAGTTAATGGAAAATGTGGAAGCCCTCATTGTACATATGGATATCACCAGCCTGGATATTCAGCAGGTGAGCTTATAGACAGTCCGCTGCCTTTCAGAGTAAACATCCGTCAAACTCATGACCAAAGGTAAAATGAATGTGCAAAAGGCGAAGGTAGGGACCCTTTCTTGTGCCCTTTCAGGGTTGATGCTGTGACTTAAGAGGCTAACACAGAAGGTTAAAGTAAGTTTCTGTGCAACCCAGAGCAGAGATCGGAGGACTTCTCTTTGGATCCTCTCTGGAGTCACAACTGGAGAAAAAAGCAGAGGGGGGTAGAAAACAAACAAAATTAGACGTTGGGGAATGTTTAAGACTCCCTAACACTGAACCTTAGGCCTCTGGGTGGCGCGACTGGTTTGTGCTTGGCTGCCAAGCTAAGGGTTGGCAGTGTGAACCCACCCAGGGGTGCCATGGAAGAAAGCCCTGGTGATCTGCTTCCCTAAAGATTAGAAAACAAACTCACTGAGTCAGTTCTGACCCATGGGGTTTGTGAAGATTACAGCCAAGAAACCCTTACGGAGCGATTCCACGGGCGTTGCCATGAGTTGGCATCGACTCGATGACATTGGGGTTTTTTGTTTGTTTTTTATAGTGTTGAACCTGCAACAGTTCTTACCTTGGCACTGTGTTTGAGTATTACAATTTCATTTTTTCTCAGAGAAGGAATAAAGAAACATCAGGAAAAAGAATTTAGGATTTCTTCATTCTTACAGTTTTAAGGAAAATAATTGGTGAAACTTCTTGAATTGGACGAAGTGACTTCTCCCTTTTATAGGTGGTTCTCATGTGCTGGGAAAATCGCCTCTATGATGCCATGATCTATGTCTACAACAGCGGCATGAACGAGTTTATCAGTCCAATGGAGGTAAGATGATTCCGAATTTGGACACTTGCTCGGTGTGTCTATTAATGTTTTCCCCCCAGTCTCCGTTTGCTTTGAATAGATGCTGTTGTTTTCATCCGATCACTTCGTCGTTTTTTGTGGGTTTATTAGACTTTCAGCCGTATTTGCTCGGGGCTTTCAAGTGATCTTTAGTTTCGTGTTTTTTTCTCATTGCATTCTTTTGTTGTCTGCGTAAGTAGGTAATTAAATCCCAGGGAACAATAGATAAAATTAAAAATAATGCTTGCCTGTTTGACTTTAGCTATTTTTTTTTCTCCTCAACTTTTTGGTACACGAATAGCTTTTCCAAAAGGTACAAGAAATACATTGTATAGAGTAATTGTGTATAGTAACGTCCTATCGGGTAATGCTATTTGTAGATCTCATCTGCTGGAGGAGGGGCTTGAAACGGTGGGAGGTCATTATTTGTGAATTGCTAATTTCTTGCTTTTCCGTGTTCAGAATTTGTAACGTTTGTTACAATTTTTTATTCCCTTGGCCCTTAGAAATGAGCATCTAAAAAGCGTTCGGGTTTGTTTTAAAAAGAACCAAACCCCATATTCATCTGGCTATTTGCCTTAAACTTGAAGACAGAATTGTGGATGCTGGGTTACACCTGTGTGTAGTACCCCCAGCCCCTTGCACTGTTGCTGTGGGTAGTTTCTTGGCTCAGAAGGGCCAGCCGGAAGGCATCCAGTCAGGTTTTTTGCATATTGAATGACTGTCCAGCACTGCCTTCAGCATTATTAAATCAGCAATCGTTGTGTGACGTTTCAGGCTTCTTTGAGCACATTTAGTGTGGTAGGGTGAGTATCCCTCTGTGTCAGGATCTAGTGCTGCTATAGCAGAAATACCTCACAGTTTAGGAGGCTAGAAGTCCAAATTCAGGGCGTCAGCTCCAGGGGAAGCCTTTCTCTGTCTGTCAGCTCCTCTTTCTTGATGGTATGAGGTCCTCCTGTCTCTCTGGTCGAGCCTCTCTTTTATATCTCAAGAGATTGACTTAAGATACAGCTTAATCCTGTAGATTGCCTCCGGCCTCATTAACCTCACAAAGGTTAGGATTTACAACACCTAGGATAATCGCATCAGATCACAAAATGGAGGACAACCACACAATACTGCGAATCATGGCCTAGCCAAGCTGACACGCGTCTTTGGCGGACGCAGTTCAGTGCATCACACCCTCTAATTCATAACTCCCTCAATTTAGTTTCCACGTCTCTTTTCTTGGCCATTTTCTAAAATGAGTGCCACACACCACTCCCGCTGGTTTTGACCCTGATTGTTTGTGTGCCAGGCGTTCTTTACACTTGAACATCTCAGCTACTTTCTGGCGCAGGAAGACCTGTTATCCGCAGCCTCACTGAGACCCGGTACCTCGCTGGGTGCAGAGAACATTCTCTGTCCCGTTATTAAACCACAATGACGAAGAGTTAATGCAGTTTCTAATTTCTCTCAAAATAATCTCTGAAAACAGATTCGGATTTGATCCATACCACATTGATAAAATGATGGCTGGGGTTTTGTTATTGTTGCTGTTGAAGTTTTTGTCCTGTGTGTGTCCCCCCGCCCAGTCAGGTTTGCATTTGTTCCTGTACATCTCAGGTGGGACACTGGGCTGTTGTGGTCCCATTACTTTGTGCCAACACTAGTTTTCAGGTCTAACGGCTTCAGCGGGAGCTTGGTGTTTGTTATTAAATACTCCTTTGGAGACTTTGGCAGCGGGAGGTGAGGCGCTGCTAGAATTCCTTTCTGATAATTCTCTGCCTGTAAAGAGATCGATGGGCTGAAAGGTGTAGCTATTTTGGTGCTTGAAGAGGTCTAAATTAGGAGGGGCTGTTCCTGCCTTTTGAAATTTTCCAGATTTTCTAGAATGGAAGTGTTACCACGTTTCAGATGACCACTAGAGCCCCTAAAATCTTTTCTTAGTTCAAGTTTTGGCTGCCTCTGAGGTAAGAGTAATGCTTTGTTTACCATTTTTTAAGAATATAAAGCACTTTAGGAACCTACAGGATACCTTGCATAGCAGAAATTGTAATTTCAACAAAGACCTTCACCTGACCGGGGATGACGAAATGGTTTCTTTCCGTGAGGAAAGTGGCCACGACTGTTTCTCCGTGATCCTTCCTGGGCAGAATAGCGTTCGTTCACACTGAAAGTTTTTCTGTCTAATCTCGATAGCAAGTGACTGTCTGATCGGGTCAGAGGAGGGTGGTCAGGAGTGTAAGATTCTTGAGTGTCTTTTGCTAAAAGTACTATCTTTGCAAGTGATGGTGATTGTTTTCCTGTTAATTTGAACGCAGAAACTTTTCAGAGTCATCACTTCTCCGCTGAATGCAGGAAAGACGCTCACAGGTAACAGCTCTCCACACTTTAATTTCTTCCCCGTTTTTATTTCAAGGTGTTATTGAATATCATAAAATTCACCGATTTTACGTGTGCAGTCTGAATTTTGATAATTGTATATAACTGTATAACCACCACAATAATCAAACTCTGGAGCCCTGGTGGTACAGTGGTTAAGAGCTTGGCTGCTAATTGAAAGGTCGGCAGTTCAAATCCACCAGCCACTCCTTGGAAACCCTATGCTACAGTTCTACTCTGTCCTGTAGGGTCGCTGTGAGTTGGAATTGACTTGATGGCAACGGGTTTGTTTTTTTTTTTTTGGTTTAGTTCCTTCACACTAAAAAAGTTTCCCTGGTCCCTTTGTACAGTCCTCCTCCAGGCAGTCACTCATCTGCTTTCGGCCACCACGGTGTTGCCTTTTCTAGAGTTTCGTGTAAATGGAGTCATACCATGCGCAATCTTTGGTGTTTGATTTCTTCTGCTTAGCAGAATGTTTTTGAGGTTCATCCGTGTTGTTGTATGTACTAAGATTTCGTTCCTTTTTATCGATGAATGGTATTCCATGGATTGACTATGCAGCAGTCCTCATTATTTGTGGATTCTGTACTTGCAAATTTGCCTACTGGCTAAAATTTATTTGCACTCCCAGAATCAGTACTTGCGGCACTTTTGCAGTCAGTCACAGACATGCACAGAGTGGCGAAAAATTTGAGTTGAAGTGCTGTCTAGGGTTCCTGCGTGCAGGAAGCCAGTGATGGGCTTGTGGAGAAAACACGTGCGTTAGGCAAACTTCCTGCAGGCACGAGTTCCGGTGCTGTTGGCCGTGAGCTCAGCGTTAATAAATCAGCAGCATGGAACATCGATAAAGGAAGAGGAGGTTCATTGAGGCTTCCCCAGAAAGGGCTAAAGTAACGTCTATAGTGCGTGACGAAACTGTGGAAAAGATGGAACGGCTGCTAAATTTGTGGATTCATGAGATGACAACTGATTGAAAATGTGTAGCAGACAGCATTTTTCTGTTTGAGACCGAAAGCCAAAGGAATTTTTGACCATGTCACCCAAGGTCAGAAAAATGTTCAACCCATCCCCTGAGTCGACTCGAGGACCATGGGTTTGGGTATTTAACTCTCTCTAGGGATGTCATGAGCCAGACATGTTCTACCTGAGATTTATAACAGTAAGGATTTACCTAATTAGCCAATAGGCATGAACTGTTCATCCCAGTAAAGTGACTGCCACAATGTATCGTGCTAGTTGAGTTGGATCGAATATTTGGAATTGATGCAAAATGTAATTATTCATATTATTTTGAGCAATTCCAGTTTATTTGCACTAATGACATCACAGAGTTGAAGTGTTTTCGAAAAATTAGTGATAAATGAAAGATTTACGTTTGTTTGCATTGTGTGCAATATTCATATACCAAAAATAGACACTTCAGCTCACTATCATTACCAGCCACAAATTCCTGTAAACCTGTATACCGTAAGAATTCCTGACCCCTTCCTCCATTTCTGATGCTCCTACTCTATGCTGTTGACTTTGACCCGTTGGCCTAAATCTTGGTCTAATTATATTTCTGATTGTTTTAGTCAAAGAAATAGGCTTACAATTCTACAATTGTATAACTTAGAAGAATAGCAACCAAACCCAAACCCGTTGCTGTAAAGTCGATTCCGACTCATAGAGACTGAACCTATAAGGCAGAGTGGAACTGCCCCATATGGTTTCCAAGGAGTAGCTGTTGGATTCAAACTGCCAACCTTTTGGTTAGCAGCCGAGCTCTTAACCACTGTGCCACCAGGGCTCAAGAATAGTAGAAGGGACCCTGAAGTCATTTAGTATATATAAATCCCTTCTTTGAGATCAGTGACCTTCTCAGGCCTAGAGTACTGTAGGTGGTGAGAATCCATGTTATAAATGAGGTGAAATTATAGTTATGTCTTAACATTAATTAATTGGCTATGATCTGTAATTCCATGACTCATCGCCTGCTCTACACCTTCCCCCAGACCTGTGCTAGTGGTTAAACCCCCAATACATAGGTCTCTACCCTCAGATCTGTTTCTTGAGTAACTCATATTGATTTTATGTCTATGAATGTAAAGGAAATTCTAAAAATAATAATTAAAGTGGTCCTGTCTCATTTTTATGTTATTTGAGAATATATTACCTCACCTTAAATGCCAAGTTTTATTTTTTGTTTTCACATAAAGATTCTATTTCTGAAAAAGTTTTGAGAGAGAATTGCTAAAGATCTTTCTATTTTAGATGAGCAAGTTGTTATGGGCAACAAGCTTCTTGTATATATTAGGTAAGAATTTTTATTTGTCTGTGTGTGTGTTCCTTCCATAATTCTTTTCTTTGTTCTTAGAGCTGCTATTATCTCTTATCTATATAATGCTTTTCATTTTTAAATGTTCTTTCGTGGAGTGCTGTAGTTCCCAACTAGGGGTAGTTTTGCCCCACCCCCACCCCCTCAGGACATTCGGCGAATCCCTGGGTGGTGCAGATGCTTAAGCACTTGACTGCTAACCAAAAGGTTGGTGGTTTGAACCCACCCTGAGGCACCTAGGAAGACAGGCCTGGCAATCTTCTGAAAGGTCTTCCAAAAGCCTTGAAATCCCTATGGAGCAGTTCTTCTCTGCACACATGGGGTTGCCGTGAGTCGGAATCAAGTCAACACGAGTCGGGATCCAGTCGACACCAACTGGTTTGTTTTTGGTTTGGAGACATTTTTGGTTGTCACAGCTCGGGGTGGGTGATGCTACTGGCATCTAGGGGTAGAGGCCAGGGATGCTGCCAAGCATCCTACAATGCACAGGGCAGCTCCCACAACAGAAAATTATCTGGTCCAAAATGTTGATAGTCCTGAGGTTGGAAACCCCTGATGTGTGATACTTTGCACTGACTACTGACAGCTTGGTGGAGTACATGTTATCTCTACCTTGTATATAAGTGCACGCAACGTGCTTAAATCATGAAGAAGTTAGTGGCAGAGGCACTGGAGTGTTTATCTTCTGACTCCTAGAGCAGAACTTTTTCCAGTAGACTGCACAGACCCAGGACTGAGTCCTGGTAGCACTTTCTGATAAACAGCTGGCTGGCCGGCAGCAAGCAGGCAGACAGGAAGGTGGCAGAACCTAACAGAGCATCATTTTCACTCCTGTGTAGCATCAGAGGCAACTTCAAGCCCTGTTTCACGCTTGTTACATAGATTCTTTAGTGTAGAAGAGTATATGCCACATCATTTTCTTAGTACTTTATTATCTATACGGAACTGGTGGCACAGTGGTTAAGTGCTTGGCTGCTAACTGAAAGGTCAGTAGATCGAAACGACCAGCTGCTCCATGGGGAAAGATGTGGCAATCTGCTTCCGTAAAGATTAAAGCCTTAGAAACCCTATGAGGCAGTTCTACTCTGTCCTGTAGGATTGCTGTGAGTCAGGCGTGACAGCAGTGAGTTTGTTTTTTGTTTTTTAATTATCTATGCATTAAACTCCTTAGAACATGCTTGAACCCCCGTCTCTAATCTAACATTGAAAGTGACTGACTAGTTCAAAGAGGTTTAAAAATCTCCCTTACCCCAAAATAGGAAAAACAGAACATACTCAGAAGACATCTGTAATACTTCACCGCACAAGGGGAATCATTAGCCATTTTCTGCTTTGAAGGCAAAACTGTGGAGTGAATTTCTCACCAGATCTCACTCTCCCTGAAGGCTGCGCGTTGCACATGTTTTCCCGACATTTGCTCGCCTGTCCCCTCTTCATCTCTAGGCACCATTCTTAGAACCACTGGTTTAAATGCCTCTGAGAACATCAGGCCCTTAACAGGTAAATCATAATCCCAGGGCACTGCTGGTTCTAGCTAGCTGCAGGGTTTGGGGCCTTTAGATAATCCCTCCCCATTCCCGCTTGCCCTTGAGTGCAGCTTGGGTTTTTCTTAGGAAAAATAAGAAGAAACGAAAGCCCCTACCCCGTCAACAGGACATCTTACTTCACCACCATCCCTGTCACCTGCATTTTCTGACCCGGATAGCTTGATGATTTTGGACCTCACCTAACTGACAAAAGCTGGGTTTGGTTAAGAATCCAGCTATTATCTAGGCTCTGAGAAGCAGTGTGTTACCCGGAGTTAACCCTTTACAAGTCACGAAATGTCCGTCCTCATTCTTCCTTCTAGCTGTTGCCTAGCGGGCCGTGCCTATCCTCTTGGTGACATCCCTGAAGATCTTGTTCCTTTGGTCAAAAACCAGGTTAGTGATTGTGACTATTCTCGTCTCCTGATAAATAAATCATCAAATTGAAAACTAAAAAAAAAAAAAACGAAAAAAAACCAGGTTAGTACTGTTTTCACCACATTTTTACCATCACCTCTTGTTAAGGCGGCCTGGTGGCACAGTGGTTAAGCACTCAGCTGCTAACTGAAAGTCAGCAGTTCCAACCAACAAACCACTCCGCGGAAGAAAAGACCTGGTGATCTGCTTCCATAAAGATTTCCGCGTAGAAAACCCTATGGGGCAGTTCTGCTCTGTCCTGTAGGGTCGCTATGAGCCAGAATCGACACGATGGCACCCAACAACAACATACCTCTTGTTAAGATGCACTGAAATTCTAGTTGAGCATTACATGTGGGTCAAGAGCTATAGGCTAATACAGGAGAGAGCCTAAAGTCAGTAATTATAACTGAGACAGGTTTTAAGATAGAACTTTCAACATAGTGACCATTTAAACCGAATTCAGCCTGCCTTTATTTAATCCAGATGGAATCATTGCTTCAGCAAAATAGTTGTCAGGCAAGACAGAAAAGGAAAATTACCACTTTTTTCTTCTTTTTTTTAACTTGCAGGTTTTTGAATTTCTAATTCGTCTGCACTCAGCAGAAGCTTCCCCTGAGGAAGAAATCTATCCCTATATTCGAACTTTGCTGCATTTTGACACAAGAGAATTTCTAAATGTTTTGGCTCTGGTAAGAAACAGTATGATGTTACGGTATTTTCAAAGGAGGCAGCGTGATAATTTTTTTAATAGAAAGAAAGAGAAATAATAATCCTCATGCAAGTGCAGCCCCTCTGCCGTAGCAGTCAAGGTTGTAAAAGTTTAACTTGGTTGTGCCGCCCACATGCTCTCTGGTTCCTGATGTCCGTCCCTCCTAACCCCAGTCTCTCAAGCACGGTCATTGGAAAGTTAAAGAAAGCAGGCTTAGATGTTCTGCAACCTTGATGTTATAAATTATACTCCCTGGCATACTAAGTGTGGGAGACGGGCCTGAAGGAGACGCGGTGGTGCGAATAAGGGAAATCACTGGCGCTGAAACGGAACTCAGACACTTCTGCTTAAAAAACACCCTCGTGCATGTTTGATTAGAGATAGATTGGGTTGGCCAGATTTCTGTGAAAATGACCCTCGGGTATGGTTAAAAAAACATGATATATCTTCTCAATTAAATAGCATAATAGCTTTTTTTTAAAGAGTTTTTGATAACATGTGAAATGCTTACATTGTAGTGTTTAATGGAAGCAGCAGGCTGACAGCACACACACACACCTAAATATTAACTAATGTTAATAATTATTAATATTGATATTACTGTGAGATTGGACAAATTTCCCTCGTGAGTGTATACTGCTTTTATAAATTTAATAATATAGTAAACTTCTAACAACAAGGTAAGTAACCACGAGAAGATTAAGCTTCAGATTATGTTATAGTTTAAATTATTTTAATTTGTAAACCTAACTGCAGAGTAGTAACTTTAATCACGCAGAAAGAAGGGAAAAGAAACTTCGAATCGGAAGCCAGGTCTAGTTGTTTAGACATACAGAGGAAAACGTAAGGATACTGGGTGCCTGGCATGTGGGAATACAGAACAGGAAATGGTGGGTGGAGTCAAAAAAGAGCGACAGAGAGCAACAAAGACTTGTACCTAATTTCCGTTTTTTAGCAAGCTATGATAGCAGCGAACATTTTTTGGAAGTATGCTGATGGCTGATGTTTGAATTATGATGCTGGGATTTATAGTAAAGTTCAAAACAATCTCTCTCTGAAGTCATTGATTTGCTTCACAAACATTTGAGTGCCCATATATCCCAAGCACTCTACTAAGTGGGGACTGCAACCCTGGCTGAAGTGTATACAGACTTGTAAATAAGTAATCATAGCACAGTGTAGAATATACCGTAGCGGATGTGCAGGATACTGTGGAAACGCCTAGGAGGACTGTCTGATGGAGGTGTGGGAAAGGTTTCTGGGATGAAATGATGTCCATTCTGAGCCTTAAAGGATGGATGAGTAAAAGTCAGACAGGTGAAGGATAGGAAAAATATCCTAGACAGAAGGAGAGAATATGTAAACAGGCCTGGAAACAAGGCAGCAATGTGTGTTCAAGGAATTGGGGAGAAATCAGCATGGTTTTAGCTGTTGGTTTTGTCAGCGCCCTTGATCTGGATGAGGAAGTTCCTTCCCTTCCAGTCACAGCTTGCTGAGAGTTTTCATCAGGAATAGATGTTGGGTTTCGTCAGATCTTTTTTCTGTAACTATTAAAATGATCATATGTTTGTTCTTTTTTGGTTTGTTAGTATGATGAATTACCTTGATTGATTTTTGGAACATTACACAAACCTTGCATTCTGAGATAAACCCCACTTGGTCATGACGTAGTATCCTTTTAGATTCAGTTTGCTAAAAGTGAATGTCCATCAGGCTTAGTGGTCTGTATTTTTCTTGTAAGGTTTTGTTTGGTTTTGGTATCAGGGTAATGGTGACCTCGTAGGACAATCTGGGAAGTATTACCTCCTCTTCAGTTATCTGGAAGAGTTTGTGAATAATAGATATTATTATTCCTAAAATCGTCAGTAGAATTCACCAGTAAAGCCATCTAGGCCTGGAGTTTTCTTTATAGCAAGATTTTAAACTACAAATTTAAGTTAACAGATACAGGAGTGTTCAGAGTTTCCGTTTCTTCTTGAAGGAGGTTGATAGTTTATATCTTTAAAAAAAATTTATCCATTTCATCTAAGTTGACAAATTTATTGGCAAAAAGTGTTTATAATATCCCCCTGCTATTTTAATATCTGTAGAATCTCTAGTGATGTCATCTCTTTTTCCTGATAATGGTACTTTGTATCTTCTCTCCTTTTTATCCTGATAAACCTGGCTAGAAGTTCATCAATTTTATTCAGCTTCTCAAAGAACCAGATTTTTTTTTCAATGATTTCCTCTATTTTTCCCCCTATTTCAGTGATTTTCATTCTGATCTTTATTATTTCCTTCCTGCTTACTTTGGGTTTATTTTTGCTCTTTGTTGACTACATTCTTAAGATGGAAGCTGAGGTCACTTATTTGAGGCCTTTCTTTTTAATATAGGTGTTTAATGCTGTAAATTTTCCTCTAAGCACTGCTTTAGTGGTAGGCTACAATTTTGAAAGGCTATGTTTTTGTGTTTATTCAATTCAAAATATTTTCAGATTTTGTTATTGATTTCTTCTTTGTCCCACGGGTTATTTCAAAGTGTATTATTTAGTTTCCAGATATTTGAGAATTTTCCAAAGATCTTTCTTTTACTGATTTCCAGTTCATTTCCATCATAGTCAGAAAACATATGTTGTATGACTTGAATCCTTCTAAATTCATTGAGACTTGTTTTATGGCCCAGGAAAATGATCCATCTTGGTAAAGGTTCCCAAGTGCACTTGAGAAGAATATGCATTCTGCTGTTGTTGCATAGTGTTCTTTAAGTGTCAGTTAGGTTAAGTTGATGGTAACGTTGTTCAGGTTTTCCATATCCTAGCTAATTTCTACTACTTGTTCCATCAGTTCTTGAGAGAAACGAATTGTTGATTTGTCTATTTTCTCTCCCATTATTTTGTATTTCATCTTCAGAAACTCCAGTCATTTGTATGTTGGATCTTCTTTATCTTCTATATTTATCACCTTTTCTCTAATCTCTTTTACTTCTTGATTTCGATTTCATCGTCTTGGTTCTTTTCATTTATGTTCTGTATTGCTCTTACTACACCTTTGATCATATCTTTTCTCTCTTGGGTGCCTTGTAATCCTGTCTTCATTTCTGAGATGACTTTGTCTTTTCTTTGCTCTTTCTTTTCTAAGTTCAGCCAGGTCTTATTTCAATCTTCCTGTTCATGTTTTTTCTGAATTCTTAAGTTTCTGGTTCGTAATATTCTTTTATATTTGTAATTGTTTAAATAATTTTTAGTACCTGTTGGGATATTGGTATAGTTTACCTCTATTTTATAGATAGTTTTGTTTTGCTTTATTCTGGTGTGTCTTCATCTGCTGAAAAGTTTTTATTCTCCTTTTCTTTGTTGGATTTTTCTGGAGTAGCAATAGTAGGTGATCTTACTGGAAGGAGGGAGGAAATGACTTGTTTTCCTAGTTCAAAGGTGCCTTCTAATTTTACTACGATAAAGTACAATTTTTTAAATATGGCGCGGTAGTTAAGAGTTTGGCTGCTAATTAAAAGGTCGGCAGTTTGAATCCACCAGCTGCTCCTTGGAAACCCTATGGGGCAGTTCTGCTATGAGTCAGAATCAACTTGACGACAGGGTTTTTTTTTTTTTTTTTTTTTTTTTGAATTTTCGTCATCTCCTCGTTCTTTGACATTACCTTATCTTACAGAGAACTTTATCTTAATCCACTTCTTTCTTTACCGTATACCTTCACCACTTCTTTACCACTAACCCTCCAAGAAATATCTCCCCATTCCAAGGTACCTCCGTCTATCCCAAAAGCCATATCTTACCAACACTGCTACCTCTGATCCAAACTGTCCTGACCTTGTATCTCCCTAACAGCCAGTGCTCTGATTCACCAGGTCTCAGATCTGATCTCAATATTTCCTCACCCAGGATGGATCCCTCTTTTCTTCCGGAGGTGAATTGTACTTGATATGATGGTTTTCTGCTACCAATAGAAACTTTTCACATCCTCCTTTCTTCTGCATTATCCCATCCTGACTTTTGTGTTAAGGGGTTTGGAGCAAACTCTGTTAATTTGGGATGTTTATTTTCCCACTTATATGTAAGTTAAAAGTTTTAGGTATTTGTTGTCCGACTTTTTCCACTATCATGGATTGTGAGTGATTCTATTTTGCTCTTTTTTATTATATCAGGGCCTTTTTGAGGGATGTGTGAAAATATTAGGATAGCGGCCCACAACCTACAGCCTGTGGACAAAATCCAGCCCCATTTGACCTCTGCAAGCCAAGAATGGTTTTTGCATTTTTAAAGGGTTGTAAAAAAAATAAATAAAAAGAAGACTATGTAACAGAGACCGCATGTAGCCTGCAAAGCCTAAAATATTTACTATCTGGCACTTTACAGAACAAGTTTGTGACCCTGGATTACGATTTAACTGGCTATTGTTACACTGGAGCCCTGGTGGTGCGGTGGTTAAGAGCTACGGCTGCTAATCAAAAGGTCAGCAGTTCGAATCCACCAGCCGCTGCTTGGAAACCCTATAGGGCGGTTCTACTCTGTCCTGTACGGTCGCTATGAGTCGGAATCGACTCGATGGCAAGGAGTGTCATTATGCCACAGACACCCCATAATAATTTTTTAAGAGACTGCAGAGAAAAGTTTTTATGACCAAATTCACAGATGACCTTGGACTTGAATTTTAGGTCTACCTTTGTGTTTCTAAAACTGTTATTCCCCATTACAACATCTTTGCATATTTTTCCTCTGTCGAGCTTTGTATGATCAGAAGCGTCTTTGCAGAATGATTGTGTTCTAACAAAGATGTGCCGTTTTGGTGGCAGTTGTGAAGTAGACCAGAATATGTCACCGTGTGTATCTTAATGGTCGCACTGTAGTACATTACCACTTGATCACGCTTCCTGAAACAAGCTGTAAGTATCTGTTTCAAAGCGGTGAATACGTGCTGCCAAAAGGCAAATGGGTAGGAAAATTATTTTTTTTACTTGCTGTCACTGCTGTAATTGTAAAAACGCGTATGTTAATTCTCCATGGTTTCGTATTGGATTTGAACAGCACTTGTATTAGCAGCTAGTACCTTCTGTTTGTGCCTGTGGAGTGACGTCTCACTTTGGCAGCCTGGTGTGTGTGTGTGTGTTTCTTATAAACCAGAAGAGGGAGCTGAGATACTTCCTAGGCCATCTGCCTGTCATATTTCACCCATTTAAATGTCAAGATGTCTTCTCTTGAAGCCTTCCAGACTGAGAATTCCTACAGTCTCCTTGGTAACTCATTTCAGCATTTCTCAGCTAGTTAACTGCAAATCAGTCTCATTAAAGAAAGAGATTTTTCTAAAATTTTATTTTTCTCTGTAAATAATCAAACTAGACAATTCAACAGTTGTTTGCTACGTGCCTACTGTGTGCCAGACAGGAGACGGAAGAGAAGGGCATGCTAATCAGAAAACAGCACAAGCAACGAAAGGTGCATTGGAAGAAGCTGGGGGAGTTGAGGGTACATTTAGAGAACAGCAGACAGTCTGATGTGAATGTCATTGTGATGTAGTTTGAAAGTTGATGGTTACAAAACACCATTTTTATCCATTGGGACAATAAGTAGTCTGTTTTCTTGTTTAAGGAAAAAGCAGTAAGTTATTACTATGTGGATTTCAGACATTCCTCAGAGTTTAATGTGCTTAGCAGAAGCGATAGGAAAGATCTTAAAGTCTTTCATCGTTTTTATTATTCAATAAATATTTTTATTTCAATTTTTTATAATGGATAAAATTTCAATTCCTTCATACGTGCATCCTACTTATACTAGTTATTTTCATGACATGCGGTTACCATATACTGCCAGACAGAATTCCATGCCATCATTTACATTGGTGCATGTTCTGTTCAAAATATATTTGCTCTACTTTAACAGGCACAGAAAATAAAAAGTGCTTTATTTGGCAGTGTTTTTAGAATAGGATACCTATTCTTTGTAAATAGGCTTGAAAAATTTGAACAGTTTGACGGTTTTACCATTATAATTTTTAAAAATACCTGTCTTTGAACATCATTTCTTTTTAGTTGTGATGGAAATCGTGAGGATTATTTTTCACGGCAGTGAAGAAACTGCATTTCAGTTATGATTTCCAAATAACATAGACTGAGTGGCTGAGCATGTGGTGTTCCATTCCTCTGTCTCAAGCCCTTTCTCCCAAATTGTCTCCCGCCATTAGTGTTCCTTCTCTTTTTCTTTGACTTCCTTTCACAAATCACTTTTTGGTTGTATGATAACCACTCAATTTCTATGTTTTTGATCTACTTCTAAGTCTCTGAATAGCATGCGATATCAAATGCTGTAGGTTTCTACTTAACTCACTAGAAATAACTCATTATTAAAGGTATTTAAGGAAAAACCTGAGGAGGAGTGGTTATCTTATTTGGGAATTTACTTGGATTTTTATTAACAATAATTTAATGTCTTGTTTCCTTCTAGAATTTGAAAGTAATAATTATTTTTAAAATTTCTTTCTCCCTTTTAGACCTTTGAAGATTTTAAAAATGACAAGCAAGCTGTGGAATATCAGCAGCGAATTGTGGATATTTTGTTGAAAGTAAGTATTGAAGGGATACACGCTTTAGTGATGTTTATATGAAGACAATTGAATTATTTCACAGCACGTCTTAAAATACTCTTATTTAGTGAAGTGATGTGTTGCAGTCATATTTTAAAGTTTTGTTATGGTGCCTTTGTCCCCAAGAGCTGAATGGAATGCTCATCATTCCTTCAGAAAACATTTAACGTATGTCAGCTTTATGCAGGATACAGGGTACCACCCTTGAGAAATGCATTTTATAATTGCTTTATTAGTGTGATTGCCTGCAATAATAGAGACGAACTTTTCAGAGTGGTTTAAAAAATAATTAACGTGAAGAATCTTCTGCCGTCTCATCCCACCATCCCTGTGCTGCTAAGGCAGGGCCGTGGTGACACCCAGGAAGGACTGGAGACCTCCGAGATGGCCATCCTCGCCTGATCCTAACTGGATGCAGTCCACACCTATTTCGAGATCTGTGCTGTTGCTACAGAATGAGGACAGGGTCTTTGCCTTCCCTCCTGCACAGCTTCAATCAGGCCAGCTTCTTCGGGTAGTTAAATCCCGGAAGTGTTCATTCTGTTCATTTGGCTGTGAAATGGAAGTTTCTTCCACTTAATGACTTTTAATTTACTTTGGACAAGAAATGACTTTTGATTAAAGTGACCCAAACCTAGGAAGACATTTTTTTGGAAACCAAAATTAAAAGTTGTACATAACAGTAATGCATTACATGTACATTATTTCTTTATGATTTTCAAAGCACATCTATATACATTATCTCATTTGAACTGTCTGTTAACCTTGTAAGATAAGCAGTGGTAAATATGAGAATAAACCAAAAAAAAAAAATCAAACCTGTTGCCATCGAGAGTCAATTCCGACTCATAGTGACCCTATAGGACAGAGTAGAACTGCCCCATAGAGTTTCCAAGGCTGTAGATTTTTACGGAAGCAGACTGCTACATCTTTTTGCCACGAAGCAGCTGGTGGGTTTGAACCACCAACCTTTCAGTTAGCAGTCGAGCACTTTAATCACTGTGCCACCATGGCTCCTTAGATATGAGAATAGGATCGCTAAACTCCCAAATAATTTCAGCTCCATACTAGGTGAGTAGTATGGATGATTTTCAGCTAGAATCCAAAGTTCCTTCCTGGATGGTCTCCCTGTCTCCAGTATTGCCCTCCTTTAATTTGTAATCTTGCCTCTCCTCTACCTAATATTATTCTATGGCTGCTCATTGAATTAGCTGGAATTAAATTCTGCGGTGAATGATAGAAAACTCAAAACAACAATAGTTTAATTGTGATGGGAATTTGTTTTTCTCATATAAGTCTGGCGGTAGGAAGCCTGATCTGGTAGGATGACTTCACAGACTTACAAGGGATACAGATTCCTTCTGTCTTACTGCTGTTATCCTTAGCACATGGTTTCTGCCTTTTTGTCCAAGATGGCTGCTCAGACTCCAGCCATCACATCTGCATTCTAGCCAACATTAATTCAGAAAGAATAAAGTGTTTCCTCTCTTTAAGGAAACTTCATAGAGTTTGTGTAGTATAATTCTGCTTACATCATATTGACCAGGACTTTGATGTATGGCCCTTAGCTGCTAAAAGAGACTGAGAAATGTAGTCTGTATTCTGGGTGATCACGTGTTTAGCTACAAAATGAGGAGCTGTTACTAAGCACAGAAGGGAAGACATGTTGGAGCACAAGCAGCAGTTCTGGCCGCAGCCATGTAAACTGTTTAACCTGATGTTCACAGTCTTCCTGTATTTTCTGTTCCCTGAATTCTTTATACCTGCTCCCCTGTGCCACCCCCACACGTCCTGTATAATGAACTCTTCAACCATAACGAAGTTACTGGAATTCGCTGACCTCTCTGTGTCCTCTTTATCACTGTATGCCCTTCACATGCCTTTTCTCTCAGCCCTCCAGGCCTTTTCTTTCCCTTTCTCTACCGTTTTTTGCAAGACTTAACCCTTTCGTTATCATTGCTATAATGGTATACCAGCCATTCTGGTGGTGCAGTGGTTAAGAGCTTGGCTGCCAACCAGAGGGTCGGCAGTTCAAATCTACCAGCCGCTCCTTGGAAACCCTACGGGGCAGATCTACTCGGTCCTGTAGGGTCGCTGTGAGTCGGAATGGACCCGACGAAAACGGGTTTGGTTTGGTTTTTTTGGTGGACCTTACTCTGGTTCTAATGCATTTAGCATCAAGGTGGGTCCCTTTTGAAATGTGTGAAGCTCAGCAGACAGGAGTTGGAGCCTCATTGTTGTGTAGATTGAGCATTCTATTAGGTGATGCTTCCTGGATGTGTTACTTTTGGAAACTTTTGCCTTTTTTCCCTTTATTTCTGTGAGATTAGGCTTGCAAGCATAATTATGGCTTTCCTGTGTGATAGGGAGCACTGATGGGTTTGTTTTGGTTTTTCTGTGTCATAATTGGAAACCCAGAGGTTCCCCCATGTAACCTAATGGAAAGGTGCCCGCAAAAAATTATTACTATACATTTCATTGGCATACTGTCATACCATACATCAGTGGCACCAAAGTGCCACTAGCCTTATTTGTGGGTTATATTACCAGATCATGTTTCTTAAAATCCATATTAAACCAAATGCGTTACCTTCGAGTCAATTCTGAATCATAGCAACCCTATAGGACAGAGTAGAACTGCCCCATAGGGTTTCCAAGGAGTGGCTGGTAGACTCGAACTGCTGACCTTTTTAGCAACTGTAGCTCTTAGCACTGCACCACCAGGACTCCAAATTCGTATTACCAAACAAAGAGGTAAACACACTCAACTAGTAGGCATGCATTCCAATAGTGAAAAAATCATGCCATCAAAAAAAATTTTTTAAATGAAAATTTGGTAACTAAAGGGTTTTAACTCAGATATCTTCCATGAGAAACTCTTGCTGAATCTCTCCCACACGTGCAGTTTTGATTAGTTTCCCTTCTCTGTAACACTTGATGCCGCACTTAACACAGACTGTACTGTCATTGCCTACGCATCTCTTCTCCTTCCTGGACTTGAGCTTCTTGAAGGTGGAGACTGTGAGAATTTCTTTTTTTTTTTTTTTTTGGTTATTGTTTTAACATGCCCAGAACTTAGCACATTGCCTGGGACCTAGTAGACGTTCAGGAAATGTTTGCAAGTTGATGAAATTTGAATTTAAAGCTACACGAAATGGCAAGAATGATCTACATGAAGAGACTAAAGCTCCATAAGTACTTACACTGTTCTTGTTGGTGAATTGGTACTTCTGTATGTTGTTTTAACGGCATTTACATTGAGTCGGTGAAGAATGAACTTCTGAGATTATTTTCTTGTGTCTGGTGATGGAGTTGCGGTAATTGGTTACAGTGTACTTTTGAAGGAGCCAGTCACAGTAGGACATAGACAGTGATCAAACCAAGGCATCAAACCAAGGGCATTGTGTGTGCTAAGGAGCTACAGACATGGAGGTGAAGAAACAGGTGATTTTTTTACATTGTACAAGATTACCCGGAAACGTTTTAAGCAGGGCCTCTGAGATTGGTCAGAGAGAGGAAATGGAGAGAGAAACCAGAAT
This sequence comes from Trichechus manatus latirostris, assembly GCF_000243295.1. Lineage (NCBI taxonomy): Eukaryota > Metazoa > Chordata > Mammalia > Sirenia > Trichechidae > Trichechus > Trichechus manatus. The sequence continues at coordinate 6,052,069 of NW_004444028.1, read as the reverse complement.
TTCTGGGATGAAAACCAGTTAGACGCTTGCTGAGATGACTGTGAGGTAGAACTGATGTCACAGAAGGTGCATCTCGGATCAGACAGTTAAGGAGTTCCTACTTAATCGAACGAAGGGAAGGGCTGAAGGCAAAGAAGAACACTAGCTGGGCCTCAAGAGTTGAGCCCACGAAAAGGGACCTGCACGCTGAAAGAGAGTGATGACGGGAGATTGTCAAGCTATCAAAGCTTTTTGAATATTATAAATGAGAATTTAGATATACCTAAAAGTAGATACAGTTTACAACTTGAAATATCCTCATACTCTAAAACCAAACGAAATCCACTGTCGTCAAGTCGATTCTGACTCATAGTGACCCTACAGGACAGAGAAGAACAGCCCCCTAGGGTTTCCAAGGCTCTAAATCTTTATGGAAGCAGACTGCCATGTCTCTCACCCAGGAGCAGCTGGTGGGTTTGAACCGCCGACCTTTTAGTTAGCAGCCAGCAGCCAAGCGCCTCAACTACTGTGCCACTAGGGTTCGTTGTCGTACTCTAGTAATGATTAATTGTGTACTTGAGCAAGCTGTGATTGCTGGACTCAAAGCAGCAAGGGTAAGAGAAAGGGATATACTGCTAGCAAAGTTAAGAAAAGGAGACCAAAAGCTAGGTCCTCAGGGAATGTTTTATAATAGGAGAGATCTTACGCTTTATCTCTGAAGGATGGAAGGAGGGAACTGAAGGCTTTTTAGTAGATGGGACAGGTAGCATATTTTAATTTGTTGTAGGGCTGCCCCCATAAATTCAGCTAGTCCAAAACGACACATGAACGTCCTCTGAGACTCCTGCATTCTGTCCCTTTGTTAAATGCCATTGTCATCCCACCTGCCTGTCAGGCTGGAAATCTGTCCCATTTTATTCCCCCGCCGCCCACGCACTTCTGCACCCGAGTGAGTGCTTTCCTGTGCCTCTCACTGCAGTGTCTTTGCAGCTGCTCCTCCCTGTGTTTTCACAGTCACTCTCCTGGCTCCCCCCTGGACGCATGCGGTCACGTGCGTGTTAGTTACCCAGCCTTCTGTCCTGTGTCTTTGCAGCTGCTCCTCCCTGTGTTTTCACAGTCACTCTCCTGGCTCCCCGCTGGACACATGCAGT
>NW_004444028.1:6021666-6050839 GCF_000243295.1 Trichechus manatus latirostris | reverse complement strand
GCTGCTCCTCCCTGTGTTTTCACAGTCACTCTCCTGGCTCCCCGCTGGACACATGCAGTCACGTGCATGTTAGTTACCCAGCCTTCTGTCCTGTGCACCGCTGACAGCATAGTGCCGCCAAGCTCTCCACAGGCCGCCAGCACTCCTGGTTGAGCACATGGAGTGAAGGTGTGGAGTTGGTAGCTCCCTGGACGATTCCCATGGAGGATGCTGGAGGACGCTGGAGGCCGTCATCTGCCCTCTGGGTCTGCTTTCTCCTCCTTGTGCATGCTGCTGGCTCCTAGTGGAACTCACCGTCTCCCAAACGGCCCTTTCCCGCGTCCTTGCTCCTGCTCACACTCTTCGCTCTGCCTGAGCCACCGTTTCCTCTGACACTTCCCCTGTCAGAGATGATCATGGGCTTCAAACTTTAGCCTACAAGCTGTTTTTCTCATCTCCTTTCAAATACCCTCTCTAACCCGCTGAACTATTCTCCCGCTGTGCTTCCATAGGCACTCACACCTTTATTATAGCGCTAATCACGTTGTGCTTTTATTAAATGCTGGTTTACCCGTCTCATCTTTCCTTCTAGTTCTTAATTCCCTCAAAAATATGTACCCCAGCATCTTATATATAATAGGGCCTCAGGAAATGAGAGCCGACTTAAAGCAAAGGAAAGATTATGATTTGATAGCTGTGTGTGATGGTAAAAAACTTGTTTTTCAAAACCATATGTTGAAGGAACTACTGGTCGAGAAGGCTTGAAGCCATTCACTGAGTTGACGTGTGGGATAGCTGCTGTCCTTCTGGGATGCCTTTGCCCTTACTCACGTTGCCTGACTTTTAAACCCCAAAGCAACCCGCTTCCTCCTTTGTTGATAGACACGTTTTAGTAGACTCATTTTCATATCCCAGGTCAAGGATTCTCTTTTAAGAATTCGGAGGGAAACATGATTCATGTTTCTTTGAAATCCTACATCCACCTCTCCAACAATTCAGTTCTCATCCAAGCTGTTCCTAGAAATAGCCCAAAAATCATTAAAATGTTTCTCTTTCAGGGTCTGCAAGGAATTGTGCTTCTTTTCTAAATGGTATTGAACTCAATGGTTGCACAGTCAGCAGAAGACTCTTCTCACGGGCCTTCAGTGATGAGGCTTTCCTCTCCCTCTGATTGTATATATTTTATTGTGTGGAACCAGATGTGGTGTTGAATAAATGGTCTCCTCTTTTTTTTATCAGGTTATGGTGGAGAACTCAGATTTCACTCCCTCACAAGTAGGGTGTCTGTTTACATTCCTTGCCCGCCAGCTTGCAAAACCTGACAATACACTGTTTGTAAACAGAACCCTTTTTGACCAGGTAAGTGTCTTTAACAATGAGCACCAGAATTATTTTTCTTCTGTTTGCTGTTCATACAAAAATTCACTGGACTACAGTGTTTCCTAATATGATAGACTGTTGGATGAGTGTCTCAGCAAGGAGAGGCCTGCAGGCTTCAGTTTGGATCTAAGCTAGCCTTTTTTCAGTGATGTCCTCTGGATGGTATGACTTCGCCTAATAACCTGGTATCATGGGAGTGTAGTTTGTGGAGACTGGTTTATAGAGATTCTCTTGTTTCAATTCTTCTGTTGCTTTATATTGTGTAGAATTCTTTACACAAGATTTTTCCAGTTTAAGAATCGCCCCGATAGTAAGACTTTGGTGATGATCATCAGAGGAGAGATTGCTTTTGGAAGATTGGAAATTACTTACAGATGACCTGGTCTCTGCAGGTCTCCTGCATTTCTATAGGTGTAAAGAAAATACTTTTATTCTGAAGAAATAGTAGCTAATAATGACTAGCAGCTGTTGAGCACTTCATGGTGCCAGGCACGCTCCAGAGCTTTATTCCTGCCACTAGCTCTGAAATGGATACCGTTGTTATCCCCATTTTGCAGATTAGGAAGCTAAAGGCTGGAGAGATTAAGTAACTCATCCAAGGGCATACTAAGTAAGGGCTGTTACCAGCAGTAAGTGTTATTACTAAACATTAATAAAGTTAGGATTCAAATTTAGGTGACCTGACTCCAAAATGTATGCTTTGCGTGCTCCATGGTATCATGCAACTTCAAGTGAAGGTATATAAATGTTGCTGCCTTCTAGTCATGTTTTAAACAGTAAAGAGATGCAGGGTTCATACTGAACTGTTAAACCGTTGGTATGCCCGAGCCTGATGCTTCATGTACATAGGCCGGTCAGCCTGGGAAGATGGCACACACCTGTGGTGTTCGTTGTGGCAGAGGGAATGAATTGGCGATAATGGAGAGACAGTGACTGTTATTTTCCTTATGACAGTGTTGTGGAATACATGCTGGTGTCCAACAAAAAATACTTCTTCTTTGACCAGGTCCTTGAATTCCTCTGTAGTCCTGACGATGACTCCAGACACTCTGAAAGGCAGCAGGTATGCACGACTGGAACTCTTTTTGCTAAAGAATGAGAAAGATGACAGAGTAAGCCAGAAGGAACTCTTCTGCACTAGACATAAGGGGGAAATGGCTTTTGCCAGACCCTGATACTAAGCTACAGAAAGTAGCAATCAGAACATAGACTGGCTGGTTGTCAGAGGTGTATATGTATATATATAAAAGGAGCTTATATCAAACGATATTCTAGGCACACTGGACCCACCTTGCATAAAGCATGGCATCAGAGAGAATACTTCATCCTTCTCCATTATGTAGCAACAGTTAGTACTTATTGTACCCTGTTTTCTACCAGTGTCCTTAATCTGATAACCACTGTTGCCTGCTGTGGCCCTGTACCAGCAAGCCGCGAGATCCCTGAGTATTGGGGCATTCAGCTTTGGGGAGTGCCTTATAGCTCTGCTGAATTAGGGCTGATCGTTTCTGGAGACTGGAATCCATCAGGCCCCCTACTGATGACTGTGAGATCGTAGCTGTTTGGTTACACTTCTTTCTACCTGTGCCACCTACAAGGGTCCCTTCTGGGAGCAGATGTCTGTTAAAGCTTACCCAGTATAATTGTGAGCACTAAAAGAGTCATCCCATGTAAGATCGATAGCCACACTCTATCAGGTAAGTACACTACACAGATCAAGTATTTTGAGAGCTGTGCTGATGTTTTATGCTAATAGGGCCGAGCTGGGAGGTCGAGGCTCCGGTAAAGAACATAGCGACCCCTCTCTTCCTCTGCACAGCTACGGCCCAGTACCTGCTGCAGGCTTGGGAAAGAGAGCAGCTGTTAAAAATTTGGTTCTCTCTTTAGAGTATATTGAATACAAATAGTAAAGTGGTCCCTTAGTTTGCCATTTATTTTGTCTGTTGACAGTAAGATTGCATCTTGGTATACATGGTGTCTTAGTCATCTAGTGCTGCTATAACCGAAATACCACAAGTGGATGGCTTTAACAAAGAGAAATTTATTTCTTCACAGTAAAGTAGGCTAAAAGTCCAAATTCAGGGCGTCAGCTCCAGAGGTAGGCTTTCTCTCTCTGTTGACCTTCTCATCAGTGTTCCCCCGGACTAGGAGCTTCTCCACACAGAGACCCCGGGTCCAAAGGATGCGCTCTGCTCCTGGCATTGCTTTCTTGGTGGTGTGAGGTTCCCCCCTCTCTGCTCGCTTCCCTTTCCTTTTTATCTCTTGAGAGATAAAAGGTAGTGCAGCCCACACCCTAGGGAAACTGCCTTTACGTTGGATCAGGGATATGACCTGGGTAAGGGTGGTGTTACAATCCTACCCTAATCCTCTAACATAAAACTACAATCACAAAATGGAGGACAACCACACAATACCGGGAATCATGGCCCAGCTAAACTGATACACACGTTTTCTGGAGGACACAGATCAATCCATGACAGTGGCCTAGCCAAGTTGACATACAATCTTAGCCATCACGTGTGGTATTTCTATATAAAATGATAAGTTTTTTTACGTAAATAACTGACTTAAGCAGAAATAAAACCCAACTCTAAATGTAAAGGTTAAACTTTGAAAAGTAGTCATGGTACATTAATCATAGTACTGCCAGTCTCCTTTGAGATGATCTGGTTTTCCCTCCTCGTTTTAAAAATATAGGAAACTGATGAAGTAAGTTGCTCAAGGTTGTAGTTAAGATTAGAACCCAGTTCCTTCCCTTCTAATCCAGCACTCTTTCCCTTGTACCATTTGTTCTGTATCAGATTTGTTTCTGCAGTATCTTTGAGTAATTTCCAGTGGCGTGCTGATAACTGCTTAACAAGGGGCTTACCAAGAGTAGTTCCAATCTGAGTGTTGGCTGATAGTTGCATTTATATAAACAAATAAGACGAACGTGACACAGTGAAGACTTGTTTCAGAACTTCATTTATTCTTCAAGGACATGACTTCTTGGCTGAATCAGATAACAATTTGGAAATACTAGAAACATATTTTCTCAGTGTTTTGGTGCTCTTTCCAGTATAACCACTACAGACACGCACGCTTTTATTCCAATTGCCTTATTCGCGTTTTCTCCACCACTTTCTTAGCCAGGGATTGGCAAGCTTTTTCTATAAAGGGCTAGATAGTAAATTCTTTAGGCTTTGTGAGCCATATATAGTCTCTGTCACATATTCTCGTTTGCTTGTTTGACAACCCTTTAAAAAGGTAAAACTATTCTCAGCTTATTGGCCTTATAAAATAAGGCCGTGGTCAATAGTTTGCTGATGATCAACACAGCAATAAATCAAGCCCTAATTTATAGCATTTGCCAGTGTCCATGGCCAATTTCAACATACCAGCATGATTTATCACTGAACCTGCAGCTGGGAAAAGATGGGTAGTAACACATCTATATTTCCACCATGGGTAGTAACACACCCTTATATAATATTTCCACCATACAGATAGTGTAAATAACCTCCAGAGCATAGATAACGACAGAGTATAATAAAATAATCAGGAAGTGGTGAGTTTTGAGTATCACTTTTACCATTGTTTTTCATATAATTTATTTAATTGTAAATTTGTATAATTTGATTTTTAATCATGGCCGTGTTGAACAACCAGGGTCTTGGTTTCCTGGTGCTGCTGTAACAAAAATACCACAAGTGGATGGCTCTAAAGAACAGAAACGTGTCTTCTCACAATTCTGGAGGCTAGAAGTCCAGATCAGGGCATCGGCTCCAGGGAAAGTCCCTCCCTTGTCTCTTTCTGCTTCAAGACACCCCTCAAAAGGGATTAGGATTAGGACCCACCCTACTCCGGTGTGACCTCATTAACGTAGCAAAAGAAAAACCCTGTTTCCAAACAGGGTCACATTCACAGGCACAGGGGTTAGCACTTCAACTGTCGTTTTGGAGGGACACAATTCAGTCCGTAACGGCCAGCTTGCAAAGTTTCTAAAAATGTGACCGTCAGTTCTGGTGAGTTGGTAAGGCTGGCTCCAGCGCCGGCACTTCTGTTCTATCCTTCCACACGGCGGCTTCCAGCAGATGTGACTCACTCTGTGTTTGTTCTATGACCACATGGTACTGCTTAAAGTGGGTTCCGTTGGAGTTCTGAAATGTATCGTTTGGGTAGGTTTTATTTCTTTTCTGCCTTTTTAAAAATTTATTTAACTTGAAAGTAAGCAATTTACTGTGTTAGACAAATACTTGGTAAAATGGCTTCCTGGAGTTCTGAGAAGGGTCGTGTCACTCTGCATCCTGAATTTAAATACAAGAGAGAACTGTCTGGTGTTGCTCTAATGACTCTTTGTTTTGTTTTTCTTTTTTTTTTAAATAGTATTTTATTGTGTTTTTGGTGAACATTTACACAGCAGTTTAGGTTCCCATTCAACAATTTTCACAAGTTGTTCAGTGACATCGGTCCCATTCTTCACAATGCGTGAACATTCTTGTCATTTCCGTTCTGTTGTTCCATTTCCATTAAGCCAGTTTCCCAGTTTCCCTGCCCCCTTACCTTCTCATCTTTATTTTAAAGTGATTGTTGACCGTTGGGTCTCATACAGGTGATTTCCCCCATATGTGCAGAGTAGAACTGCTCTCTTTAGGGTAGTTTTTTGAGGTCATCCTGGTCACCTTTTTCACTCAGCTACTTAGTGTGGTAAAAATTAATTATAAGGGCCCCAGTATTTAAGTAGAAAAATGAACGTGTGAACACAGATACTGCCTGTGGACATCAGGCTTCAAAGCACCATAAAACGTGAAAACACCAGACACTCACTTACTTCTGGGACAAACACTCACTTCTGGGACAAAAACTCACTTCTTGGGACAAACACTCACTTCTGGGACAAAAACTCACTTCTGGGAAGGCTGCACACAGGCGTTTCCAACTTGGTGGGGGGTCAGTTTAATTTTCTAATAGGGCTTTTTATACAATCAGTGTGGCATTCCTTCCATGTGTGAAAGACAGAACTCATTTATCTTTTTATAAGACTTACATATGATATAATCAGCATTGTAACGCCAGCCTAACGTCTTGCTTCTGTAAAAGCAAACCAAACATCGTCAAGAAGGAAGACACACAAAATACAACTTACAGTCGGCATGGCTGAATGCGTTCTGAAAGAGGTAGTCATTAAAAATAAATTCCAACACGTTTTCACTCGTTTATCTTAAATGTTCAGGTCCTTTTAGAATTGCTGCAGGCTGGAGGCATAGTTCAGTTTGAAGAGAGTCGGCTCATCCGCATGGCAGAGAAAGCTGAGTTGTAAGTTGCTTTGAAACCGTTTATTAGTTTCCCATAAAACTATTACGTTTCTCTAATTTGAAACCCAGCCTGTTAATGCGTTGCTGCTTTTTTAATATGAAAAGATTATGCACTTAACAACAAAACCTAAATGTGAAAGTTTTTGCCTTTCAGTTTAAATCTAGGAATTAGTAAAATATGCAGAAATTGACAGGTAAATTTAAAGTGTTTAATTATTTTACTTAAAATATCCATGGTACTTTATAGATTTTTAACAGGTATATATGTTATAAACAATGCAGAGTTAACAGCAGGTAAGATGCAAGATGCTTATTCCACTGCTGTTTATCTAGTTTGTTGAATGTTGTTTTATTTGACGTATTTAATTCTGAACAAAGACTCTTCGTATAAAATTTTTGCAGATCAGTAATGGATATCTAGTATATCGACTATGTCTTACATGACACAGTGTTGCTTTAACATTTCTTTTGTACCAAGCTTTGAAATTCCTTACAAGCATGGTACTCAGCAGCTTCTTAAACCTATATTTAGAGGAATGGCAGATACATACATATCTCCCTTAGACGCTGTATCTTCATTTAACAGAAGTCACATCTACTGTACTCATTTCTCTTAATACTGACCTATACGCCTGAGAAAGCGTCTCAAAGCAATAAAGCTAATAACCACCTGCCTGTTCAGTACAATGAAGTTTTTCCTTTTACATTCTAGCTATCAAATTTGTGAATTTATGTATGAACGAGAACACCAGTATGACAAAATTATTGATTGCTACTTACGTGACCCACTGAGAGAGGTGAGTTAAGAAACTGATGTACCCTTTTTTCTTACTCAGTTTTCTTTTTTTCCTTTACTGAGTAAAGAATAACTGTTCAGTAATTATAACTGTTTAAAAGAAATATTTGGACACTCCAAGGTTTTCTTCATTTATTTAACAGCTTTTTATTGTGTGTGGGTGATGAGCCAAGTACACGTTGACAGTGAAAACAAATAGAGTCCCTGCAGTCTTGGAACTTAGAGTTTAGTGAGGGAGTCTGACAGTAAACAAACAAACAAAAACCGAAATCTGTAATTACAAGTTGTGGTAAGGGCTGGGAAAGATAAAACAGGAGACAACTTTAGAGGCTGATGGGAGAACTAACTTACACAGACCAAGCAGAGAGGTAATCTCAGAGGAAGTGACATATCAACCGAGGTCTGGAATTTGAGGAGAAGCCAGCCAAGCAAAAAGTGAAGGGAAAAGTGCTCCAGGACAAGGAACAGTATATGCAAAGGCCTTGAGGTGAGAAAAATGTTGACATGTTCAAGGAACTGAGTAGAGATCGCATAGCTGAAGTGAAGATCAGCAGAGCTGGAGCCTAATAGACAAGGGCGAGACTGGTTTAAGATGAAACTGGGAATGTGGACGGGAACCACCAAAGGCAAAAGTCCAGTGTTCACTCGTTAGGTTATTGGAGGTCAATAACTGAGACCCAGATTAATTGGAACAGGTATGTAACTTTTAAGAGTGTACTCTAAACAATTACTTTTTCTCTTTAGTGTCTGTTATCCATCAGTTAACTACCTCCAAGTGGTTTTCTATGTCCAAATACTAGATGTTTACCAAGACTAGCACAGATACTAGATCGTGACTAAATATTGCATGAGTGAATAAGCGGATAAATCCTATTGTCTTGTGCTCTTCAGGAAGAAGTCTTTAATTACATTCACAATATCTTATCCATCCCTGGACACAGTGCAGAGGAGAAGCAGGCTGTATGGCAGAAAGCAATGGATCATATTGAGGTACTGATTCAACAAAAATTTTCAGACTTCCCCATTTGAATGCATATCTCCTAAATTAACTTTATGCTAACCAAGCAGTGGCAAGTATCATATTATTCAGTTGATTTGCTTGAAGATTATAGTTGTTTTCATATAATTTATTCCATCCTATATTTGCATTCATAAAGCCTGTGTTGTATATTGGAGCCCTGGTGGCTCAGTGGTTAAGAGCTCGGCTGCTAATGAAAAGGTCCACTGTTGAAATCCACCAGCTGCTCCTTGGAAACTCTGGGAAGCAGTCCTACCGTGTCCTGTAGGATTGCTGTGAGTCAAAATCAACTCGACAGCAATGGGTTTGAGATGTCATATACAGTTTATTATGTTACAGCTTCTGAAACTAGCCCATGTTCAGTCAGCTGGGGACAAACTGTAATATTAGTGGGTTTTCACAAAGTTCTTAGAAGGATTCTGACAGTACTTCTGGTCTTTTTCCCGGATAGGTGATGGGAGCCATTCCCTCGAGTCACCCAGTAAAACTGTAGAAATGTTCCTGCAGTGAGTGGCTCTCTGTGTACTTCCTTCCCTTGGGTAACAGGACGGTGAAGCTGACCTCGCCCGGCCAGCTGAGTCGCTGATTTTGTTTGTGCGTGCTGTTTTCCGGGAATTCAAGAGTTCACTTCAGTATTGGAACAAAAAGCTCCTTTTAAAAAACCTGCACGTAGATGCGTAATGAAGAGACTAATACACGTCCTGCGTTCTGAAAGAGACTCAGAATCCCCCCCTTAGTGTGGTTGACTGGGGTGCATAGCATACCGTTTACCTCAGAAACCATCAGAGCTGGTGGTTTTGTTGAAATCCGTTCTGTTTTGTGGGTCCTTGATTACTGACAAAAAGTAGTGAGGAAGGAAGCCGAGGCAGTCCTGTTTTGGGAAGTAACCTTTATTATCTACAGAGTTTCTTTTGTTCTTCACATAGCAAGGATCCAGTGGAGGGACAGCTTTTGGTGATGGCTTGAGAGATGTGGTGACAGATATGATTACCCACCATGTTTTAAAGTTTCTTACACCACTGAAAAATGTTAAGAAAGGGTGAGCTCTGAAACGTTGAGAAAGCATTGCACGTTATTGGAATACCTTCTTGTTTTAGTTGCTGAAGGTTGTAAAAGTGTGGAAAGATCAGGTACGTGAAGAGGAACTTCAGTGAAACATCTGGTGTGAACGGTGTTGGTCAGTCATGAGAAGTCTGGTCTGAAGTCATCTCCACACTTCCGTGGACAGGGTTGAGAACGCAGAGTTATTTGATGCTATCACATTCCTTCTAACAACAACGTGAATGTATCTTGATGAAAGAACCCAGCAGGACCTTCTCCTATTTTGGGTTTTATCTTTTTTCCCTTCATTCTGTATTCTTTTTCCTTTCATCATCCTCTGTATGTCTCCATGGTTACATTCTGGCTCATTCTTCTTCTCACCTCATCTGCATTATGCAGTGGTCCATGCACATGGGCTCCAGACATCCAGAAATGAAGCCATGTCTCTCTGCACAATGCGAAACGTGAGGAATTAATCAATGAGCAAACAGAGTACTCAGCAGAAAACTCAGGCTAGAGAAGCAAGATGCATTTTGCTGCACAACAGTTATTTCTGCTGAGTATTTTCCCCACATCTGCACATTCTTTCACCTTGACCCTTTTAGTATCTCTTAAGGCCACTGTTAAATACATAGACTTTTTGATGAAGGACTCCTGTGTCGTCAGTGATGTAAATGAAATGAAGATTAAATGCATTGCCATGTGTGCATTAGTGGTCCTTAACACTTTCGGGATTATAGACCTCTTTTGAGAATCTAACGAGAGGTTCGGACCTGTACCTTGTAATATTGCGCACGTGCATAGACACATCATTTTGTTCACAAATTTCAGGTATCACCCACTGAAAAACCAGCCCACTGCCATCAAGTCGATTCCGACTCATAGCGACCCAACAGGACAGAGCAGAACGCCCCATAGGGTTTCCAAGGCTGTAAATCTTTATGGAAACAGACGCTACATCTTTCTCCCAAGGAGCAGCTGATAGGTTCAAACTGCCAACCTGTCGGTTGGCAGCCGAGCGCTTTAACCACTGCACCACCAGGGCTCCTTTTCAAGTATTACCCTTAAAAAAAACCCATTGCCATTGAGTCGATTCCGACTGATAGCAACCCCATAGGACAGAGTAGATCTGCCCCCATAGGGTTTCCAAGGAACAGCTGGTGGATTTAAACTGGCAACCTTCTGGTTAGCAGCCGAGCACTTAACCACTGTGCCACCAGGGCTCCTCAGGTATCACAGACCCCCCCTAAGCTGTTCGCAGATGACGGGCTGTGGACCCCAGGAAGGAGTCTCTGGTTTAGACAAGTTTTCTAACATGGACAAAGCATATTTCATTAGATTTTTTTTTTTATATTTTTTATTTTGAAATCTAAAAAATATCCAGAAAAGTGTATAAAACAAATGAACAGTTTAATAAAAAATTAAAAAGCAAACACGCAAAGTCCAGGTCAAGAAATAGAATACTCCCAGTACCCAGACTCTTCCCGCGCATCCTTTCCTGATCGCAAACCCTGCCTTCCTTCCGATAGACCCATTATCCTGATTTTTGTGATAATTTCTCACCTTTCTATATACTGTTACTGCACATGCATGCCTCCCTAAAATTATGTATTTTAGTTTCTCATTCTTCTGAAGTTTGTCTAAATGAAGTTATACTCTGTATTTTTTGTCTTCTTTTGCTCCGTATTTTGAGAAGTTCATACATTTTGCTGTATATAGCCGTAATTCATCTTTATTATTGTGTCGTATTTCATTTCATAAGTATATCACAGTTTATATAGCCTGCTGTTGATGGACATTTGAGATGTTTTGGGTTTTGACTTTTAGAATTAGTCCATCCGTGATCATGCGTGTGTATCCGTCTTCAGCACAGCTGCATGCATTTTTCTGGAAGAGTGGTTCTCAGTCTGTTCCCAGAACAGCGTTACAGCATAAGCTGAGAGGGAATTTGACAGAAATGCAGGTTCAGACTTCACATCAGATATACTGGATCAGAAACTTTGGGGTTGGGCCCAGCAGTATGTGTTTTAACAAGACCTCTAGGTGATTCCGATGTGTGCTAATGTTTGATAATCTCTGCTCTAGGGTGTAATTGCTAGTTATTAGGGATGAGTATCTTAAACTTCACTAGATGACCGCATTGTATGAGGATTCCTATTGGCTGTATATCCTTGCTAGACTTTCTAATTTTGCCAGTCCAGTAATTGTGTAATGATATCTCATTGTGTTTTAAATTTGTTTTCTTAATTACTAATGATAATGACAACATTTTCATATGTTTATTGGCCATTCAGTTTTCCTCTTTTGTGATGTATCTTTTCAAGTCTTCTGCCCACTCTTCTATTTGAATGTCTTTTGGACTTATTGATTCGCCGGAGTTCTTTATATATCATGGATGTAGGTTTTTTTCAGTGATGTGTGTTGCAACTGTTGTCTCCCGCTCCGTGACTTTTCCTTTCAATTCTTTTATGGTTCTTTTAAAGAAAAAGTTTTATTTTTTCCCCTAAGTGGTCAGAATGATCCATTTTTCCCTCTGTAGTTGAGGAGATATCCCAATATGTTACCATCTAAAAGGTTTCTTGTTTTGTTTTCATCATTAGATCTTAGGTCCACCTGAAAGCAATTTTGTATATGGTGTGAGTCCGATTAATTTTTCTTTTAAAGTAAATGGATTCTCAATTGTGCTAGGAACAGTAATTTTAAAAGGTTGCCTTTCCCCATTGCTCAATAGTGCTACCTTTGTTATATGTATATGGAGTGTCTATAGGCTTGGTCTATGTTTCTGGGCCCTCTTATTTCGTTGGTCTATTTGTCCCTGCATCAATACCACGATTTTATACGTTGTAGCTTTATAATAAGTCTTGGTATCTTTAAGAGGGTCTTGTTTTTTCTTGACCTTTTGTACTTCCAAAGGCATTTTAGAATCAACTTGTCAAGTTCCACCAAAACATTTTTTAAAAATCTTATGACTCGGATGGGCAGTACATTGAATCTATCAATCATTTTGAAAATATTTGACATCTTTCCAATGTTGAGTCTTCCAGTCTATGACTACATAGTCTAATCCTTTATTCAGTATCTTTCTATAAAGTTTTATAATTTTCTCTGTAGAGGTCTTCAATCCTTTGTTAGGTTTACTTTCACAACTTTATACTTTTTGATAGTCTCATAAATGGTATTTTTAAAAATGTCATTTCCAACATAAGTATAATGTTTACTATTCGGATTTTAATGGAGGTTCCCTTCTATTTTAGTTCACTAAAGGTTTTCTCATGAGTGGATTTTGAATTTTTTCTCCCTTACTCTGTTTTTGTGATAAAATTTATTGATTGACTCTCTTGAATTCTGCAGATATGTCCAACTTGATTCTGATTCTTTTTATTCATTGTTGAACTTAGCTTGCTAGTATTTTATTTAAGATGTTAGATCAATGTTCATGGTTAAATCATGGGTCTGTGATTCTCCTTTGGGTTTTGGTATCAAAACTTTGCTTTCCTCATAAAATGAGCTTAAGAACATTCCTTTTTTCTGTTCTGGAAGAGGCTATTTAATTTTGGAATTATTTTTTTCTTAAATGGTTATTAGAACTTTCCAGTGAAACTGTTTAGGGCTGGAGTTCTGTATGGAAAGATTTCTGATGACTCACCCATTTTCCTTAATGGTTAAAAATCAGTTCAGGTTTTCTGTTCTTGAGTCAGTTTATTAAATTATATCTTTCTAGGTATTTATCAGTATTGTCTAACTTAAAAAATTTTGGCATAAAGTAATTGATTGTGGTCTCTTTTATATCCTTTTATAGAAGATCTGTGGCAATAGCCCCTTTTGCATTTATGATATTGGTTAGCTATATTGCATAAAAGTAGTACAAGCTACAGTGATGTGTGTCAGTTAATTATTATTAATCTACCGATAACTATCTAACACAATAATTTTAGAGATATAATGAATATTGCAGTCACAATAACTTGTCCAAGTTTTGTTTGGTAACATGCCATGTTGATTATATATTTGGTCTTTGCATTTTAGTCAGGTAACATGGTTGTGTTGGCTCCCAGTGTTCCCGCAGAGAAGGTGCAGTCGGAAGGGTAGAATAGTTGGTCCCAGAAACCAAGTGAATAGAGAATGCCAAGAAGAAAAGCGTAGTCAGCAGTGTCAAGGAAAGTTCAAGGAGAGAGCGGATTGTAAGTCTTGGATTTGACAGAAATGGGTCTTATTAATGCTGAGCACAGTGGTCAACCTTTTAGTTTCACTTAGGACCAGTGACCTTAAGTTGCTTTCTTAAGACCCTTCCAGTTTCTAAATCCCCTAGGCACTAGAAGTTAAGTTGAGGATTCTTAGCCAGAGACATTACCATTATGCTCCCGTTTTCACTTCTTCAGGTTATTACTTTAAGCTCAAGGGTGAAATTCACTGACAGGGAATTTGAGGAGCTTTTGTTCCTTCCGCTCATCCTGTAGAGATGATGGCCTAAGTCCAGAGCTTTTTAGTGCTTTCATCTTCTAAGAATTCTGAATTACCTTTTTTTTTTAAAAAAAAATAAAAATCTGGTTTATTATATGGCGCATTTCCAGTTCTGCTCATGTGCAACGTGCCCTTGAAATTGCGGCCCTATATCCAGGTCTCCAGAAGTGCCGTGTAGAAACGTCTGACAGTATTGAGGCAGGTAGTCATACCTCACGCCTGTGGATATTCTATTTAAATATAATGTTGAAGATGATTTTGTCTTTTTCTTTAACTCCAGGAACTTGTGTCCCTGAAGCCCTGTAAAGCTGCAGAGCTGGTTGCTACCCACTTTTCTGAACAGATTGAAACAGTCATTAAAAAACTTCAGGTAAGCATTACAGAAGTGTATTAGGAAAAAACGCCTATCAGAGAGACTCTCTAAGAATGTCTGATCACGGCAGTTTCTTCAGCTCATAGTTGCCGTTTAATAACAATTTCCACACTGTGTGTGTGTGCGGGGGGGTCTTTGGTACCAGTTACTCTGGGCCTGGAGATGAGGAAGTTCATCTTTGTGCATAACAGATGCAACGTCTGTGAAACATCTTTGGAAGTATAACGTGTGCTTCTAGAAATCACAGTCCATAGAAGATGAACATTTTCTCCCATTTTCTTTGCTATAGGAACTACAGCCATGTTCTTTTTGAGGTTCATGTTATTTATTTAGACCTTTGTCATCCTCAAGTTGGGTTAATGAGGACTGTTTAGGGTTTTTCTTGGAAAATCTGAACTAGAACTTAGCTGTATTGGAGCCCTGGTGGCCCAGTGGTTAAGAGCTCGGCTGCTAACCAAAAGATCGGCAGTTCGAACCCTCCAGCTGCTCCTTGGAAAGCCTATGGGACAGTTCTCCTCTGTCCTGTAGGGTCGCTGTGAGTCAGAATCGACTCAACAACAACGGGTTTGGTTTTTCGGTTTGGTGTAGCTACACTGAATTGACTCGATGGTGACAGGTTTTTTTGGTTAGTTCTATTAATGCTGAATATCGAGAAGCTAAGTTTGAAATACTCTTTGATGGCCCCAGTATTCCACCCACCACTACTGCAGTGCTCGTGGTGAGTTCTGCCCACTGCTGTTAGGGCCTCAGGTGATAGTGGCAGGCAGGGCTCTCAAGAGGCAGTAAGACAGGTAGGGAAGAGGGAAGTAAGGTGGAAAGCCGAGGCATGAGTGGGGGGCAGCTGGCATGAGAGAGACAGACAGAGACGTGGCATTCACTCATTTTAATACTCATTGTGGTCCCACTCTGTGCCATGGTGTGCTAGACCCTGGGGGAGCAAATAAGAATACAACCTCTCCTTTACTTTTCCCTGTGGAGCAGAGAAGCACTTTATCTAACTGCAGCCCGATGTTATAAGAGCTAGAAGAAAGGTATGTGAAAGTGCTGTAGGAACCAGAGGAGAGAACCATGGACTGTCCAAGGAAGTCAGCAAGAATTCCCAGAGATGCCTGAGCTGGTTCCTGAATGATTGGTATGAGTTTTCTGGATAGGGAATGCAGGAAGGGCTTTCTGGAGAAAGGTTCTGGCTGTGGGAAGCCTTGAAGGCACGTCAGAGAGTGGTCAGGAATGTGGGGAGCGTTCTGTGGTGGGTGATGGTGGAAGTGGCATTAGAGTAAGCTGTGAAAGGTATGCAGAGGAGGAGTTAAAAGTACAGAGGCTGGAAAGTACAGGTTGGGGCCTAGTTTTGCAGGACCATGTGTATGGTGCTAAGACATTTATACAGCATCTTCTGTGTACTGGAGAATCACTAAAGTTTGTTTAAGCAGAGAGGTGACATCATTAGATTCATTTTCTAGAAAATTAACTCTGGATAGCATGTGGAGAACATACTGGTAAGGAGAGCAAACGAGGAGTGATGCCAGTTAGAAGGCAAGAGATCCAGGCGAAAGATGGTAAGCACCAGGGCTGAATCAGTGACAGTGGAGTGGACAGATCCAAGACGTATTTGTGAAGTAAAATGTATAGGGTTTGGAGTTGAGTGCTGTGGGAGGAGTTAAAAATGACTCCCAGATATCAGGCTTGGTGGTCCAGCATGGTGAGGTCCATGAACTCAGGAGGACTCATGCATTAATTCAGTAAACATTTATGTACCTGTGATGGGCCAAATTCATTGTTAAGTGCTGAGTGTAGAAAACTCTATAATGTGATACCTGCTGTCAAGGAAGGCAGGTAAGCCAAAGACAGTTACAGACTAGTTTGACTTGATCAGTGATAGGGCACTGTCTGGAATGCTGGGGGAGCACATGGCATGGGAGGCTCCATCCATCCTAGTGAAGGGCAGATGGGCGTTTCCTGCCGAAATGACTCTAAACCCCAGAGCCTCTAACCTTCAAAGTCAGCCATTTCGGTGAATATTCTTGCCTGTGTTGTTATTGTTTAAAACGTAAGATTATCAGTTTCAAGATTTTCTTTTTCATGTAGTCTCAAAAGATGCTAAAAGGCATAGAGGCCCAGGAAATTAATATAATGTCATTTATCAGATAAATATATAAAAGCTGAAGTGTGATGCATAAGAAAAAGGTGGCTGTGGAGTCTTAAACGTTTCTTTCAAAGAAATGAAGGATTTATCTTATTGCAGCGTTTTACTGATTGTGCAGGAGCTGCACACGGGTCTTATAAAGTACCTTTACTTTTGGGGGCAGAAATGTGCTTCTGACCAATCACTTTCAGAATCCTTGAAGTGGAAAATAGCTAAAATATTGAATCACCACCAGAAGGAAGATTACAGAAAATAAACAAACTTACAAGGCCAAGGGAAAGATAGAAAGTCAAAGATTGATATAAATATATTTTTAAAATCACATTCTAAAAGCCATTAATCCTTTTCAGCTTTGCGAGCCTCCCAATTTTTACAGGTAAAATTTGAATATGTCACACACACAAAATAAATAAAACCCCCAAATAATATAAAAACACTAACCAATAATAATTTTTGCTTAGCAAGAGCTTAAAAACATTATTTATACTTACATAGTATTCTAAGGTTTATTTCATTGAATCCTCATTTCCATCCTGTTCAGTGGAGATATTACTGCCCTATTTTTTCACATAAGGAAACTGAATTGCTCAGAGGGTCAGCGACTGTGTGCAGAGTCACATAGCTGATGAGTCCGAGCCAGAACCCACATTTTATGCCGTATTACTTGCTAACGTTGCAATTCTACTGCCATCTCTTCTGTAGTTGATTCTGCTGTGGAGTTAATGAGCATTTTCTGCTAATTTGGGCCTCCAACTCCCACCCTACCTAGACTGACGATCACACAGTAGGCCGTTTTCACAAGGAGGACCCGGTGAGGCAGCGTGACACTCCCGGTGCAGCCAGAGTCCACTGTCAGAAGGCCAGCTCCAGGCGCCTGCCTTTTGAAGGTCTTTGTGCCGGGAAGCTTAGGGTTTGCTGCCGTGGAGTTCTTCTTGGTGATAACAGGTGTTTGTGTTCCTTCTGCACTCAAAGTTGAATGTATGGCCGTGATTAGAGCCACTGAGAGGAAATGAAAGAACCTCCAAGTGAGTCTTGAGAGTTTCTCACACCTGCACACGGGGCTTAATGGATGGAGTCATCGGTGTGGGCGCTTTAAAGGGATAGTCGAGTTCTTTACCATGGCATAGTTTGAAGAACTTGTTTTAATATTTAATTGTCTTTTTTATTGTTTTTCTATTCAGAACCAGATTTTGCTTTTCAAATTTTTGAGGCACCTTCTTGACCCAAGGTATGTTAATAAACTGTAGTTTTTAGTAATGTGTAGTTGAGAAGTCAAAGGAAATAAATTGAGGTTAAGAAACTGACCCATGGTACCCAAATAGTACATCCAGCTCTTAATTTTTAATATTCTTGGGTAACAGTTATAGAGATTATCCCAAAGTATGTGATCTGAAAATAGGGTATATCTAGAGGGAATACTTTTCTTTTCACTTGGACACGAGCAAGCACGGTAAGTTCTCATCTGTGTCGGTAAAGTAAGGAAGCTGTGCCCCCAGGGAGTGTTCCAGGAGGAATTTGGTGACCATGCAGCTTTCCCTTTCTACCCAGCTTCACGTCTGCCTGTTGTTTATTCCACGCTGTGGATTGATAGCTTCACTTTTCAAAGTAAACACCTAGTTCCCAGCCTACCTCTAAATGTATTACCTTTTTAATGCTCCGTTGAAGTGTTTGATTTTAAATATCTTTTCCTGGCAGTGTGGGAAGGAAAGTTTAGATTTTTATTTATATATATATGATTATTTTTAATACGGTAGGCAAGTGTCTGGAGAGATACAACCCTAAATATGTACGTAACTCCAAGAAGGTGTGCCAATAATCTCAGCAGCGTGCTTTGTTCAGTGATGGAATGGTGTTGCTCTCATGCCTCTAAGTCCATCTTCTGTGGGTTGAAAGGGAAGGGAAACATACATTCACAGGGAGGTGATTACGCTGGGCGGAACTATCTTCTAGTCCCCCAATTCCCACTCTCAAAGCTAGGGAAAAACAAACCAGCAAAAAAGAAAAAAAACACCCTCATTTTCAGAAAATCCCGTTATGCATACAGAGAGCATCCCCTCATTCTCTGCACACCAGCTAGGTTTCTAGTTTGACTCCCCATCTTGTCAGAAGGGAAAGAAGTTGAGTTGTGTCCAGGGTAGACCATTTGCCTCGCCTGGGTTTGGTTACAGTTCGTGGATTGCCCAGACCGCCTATCAGGTGATGATCACAGGGAGGAGTTCAGGTCAGTCACGAGGAGGCTTTTGTTCATCTGGCCTTGGTGAATGGGTCCGTGGCCTGGCGTCTGTGGTGCTCCAGAGGCCAGACAGAGCCTCCAAAGAATCAGGCACTGGATGGGATTTTTTTAAAGTGCTGTTGTGGCGCCTACCAAATACAACTAACCCAAGCTGATGGTGGAATCAGCTGCCCTTGAGAGTCTGCGAGATCTGAGTGTTCTGCTGTAACTGAGTATAGAGGAGCCCTGGTGGCGCACCGAAAAGGTCGGCAGTTCAAGTCCACCAGCCGCTCCTGGGGAACCCTGTGGGGCAGTTCCACGCTGTCCTATGGGGTCGCTACGAGTCGGGATCAACTCAACAGCTATGGGTTTTAGAAGTAGAGTATATCGGAAGTTGAGTGTAATAATATCTAACATCCTCTGAGATAGTCACTCTTAACCAGAAGTGTGTAGCACAATCACCTATGAAGCTTTTGAAAATACAGATGCCGGGGCCTAACCCCAGGAATCTTTGGGGTAGAGGTATCTCTGATGCACACCCAGAGCTAAGCATCACTGGTTAACAGTAGTATTGCAGGGTGGCGTAGCTGTTACATCATACATACAAAGCGTTGGTTTCATTACAGTACACACAGGCCAATGAAAAGAGGCATTTATTCACTGTAGCGACTGTAACGTCAGCTTTGGTTATTGCAGTATTCTATGCTATTTTTAAATACCACTAATTTTGGTGATTATATTTCTTTTCAAAATTTAAATCTTGAACAAGCTATTTTGCATTTAAATTAAGAATCAAACAAATAAGCAGATGTTTAGAAAACTGTCTGACCCCATATAACCCTTACACCCTAGTTCAGGATCTTTTCAAAGCATCTGTGTTTTAATTCTCTGTTCTCAGATTATTCCTGAGATGAGACATCATCTTAAAATTTCAGTCGCTCATTTGTATTTCCCTCAAAGCCAGTTTGGGCCCCTGTCTGCTTCTAGAATCACCCAGTGGTTGGGGAGTAGGAGTGAAGCAAGAGCTGGGAAAAGGCTGGGAGAGGTCAAGGAAGAGACGTGAGAGGCAGCAAGGGAGAGCTCTGAGCAGGACTGAGCCTGCGGATGAGGGAGGAGGGTCCCAGCCCCAATTGCCAGCCTTTCCCCAGGGCTGTCCGCCTCTTTTCCCATCTCTCTTCCCGTTTCCTTCGGTTTCAGAGCCGTTCTCTTAGGGCCTGACTCCTCTCCCCTGGGATAATTTACGAATCGCATCCTTTTTCCCAGCCATCCTACCTGGAGACTCTAGTGAAGGACAGGGGAGGCTCACATTCCAACTTGGCCTTTCCTCAAATGCGATAATCGCTGAAGACAATTGAAAAATGCCAGTATTAGATAACATAAATATCAGTACGGCCAGTAGCCCTGGTATTGCAATCACTGCTTAACTACACTGTAATAAAATTGGCAGATCATAAGAACAACAGAGGCCTTCGATGGAAAGTCTTGCTCTGTTATTACCTAGACCTAAATTTGAAAGATAGAATTAGGTAAGGACCTTTAAGAATACTGTGAAAGATGTGTCATTCACTAATAAACCACAAATAATTTACATTTCCTTGTGAAACACCTGTATTTTATCTCCCTGAACTAACTCTCAGAGCCCTGGTGGTGCAGTGCGTAAGAGCTCGGCTGCTGACCAAAATGTCGGCAGTTCAAATCCACCAACCGCTCCTTGGAAACCGTATGGGCAGTTCTACTCTGTCCTGTAGGGTTGCTATGAGTTGGAATTGACTCCACGGCAACGGGTGTACAACTAACCCTACTACCAGTTGTCATCGAGTTGATTCTGACTCATAACGACCCCATGTGTGTCAGAATAGAACTGTGCTCGATAGAGTTTTCAGTGGCTGATTTTTCAGAAGTGGATCGCCAAGTCTTTCCTTCTGAGGCACCTCTGGGTGGGCTCAAACCTCCATCCTTTCAGTTAGCCATCAAGCTCATTAACCGTTTGTATCACCCAGGGACTTCAAACTGACTCTAACCCAGGATAATCGCTGTAAATTACTTGTCACACATTAGTCCTTTGCTGTCACGTCAGCTCAGATAGCGGCAGTGCACCCACAGCCCTTCCTCTCCCCTCTTCCAAAAAGGAAACATGACCTGGATTGGCCCCCCTTCTGACAATAGCCGAATCTCTAGCTTTCCTTTTGCCTCTTTTTAAAAAAGTGAATTTTTGTTGTTTTTGAAACTTCAGAGTTTTGCGTTAACTAGACTGACAACTTAGCTCTACCTTTAAGAAGATCTCGCTTTACTATTGATCCACCTCCGTGATATAAAAGACCTAGTGTTCTGCTTTGAGAATCCCACGTCCGAAAGGCATCATATTCCATTGTTCTCCTTCATGCCTTAGAGAGGAGGCGGGCATCGATTTAGACTGTGCTTTAAATTTATCTGTAGATTTTGTGTTTGGCATTCAATGCAAAAGTTTTTATAAAAAGAGTATTTTACATGATAGTATTTTAGGCTAACCCGTAAAAGCTTGTTTAACCCACAATGTAAATATATAATACTAGTAATACTAGAAGTGAGGAGGGCGAGACTCCGTTTCACGTACTTTGGACATGTTATCAGGAGGAACCAGTCCTTCGAGAAGGACATCATGCTTAGTATAGGGTCAGCGAAAAAGAGGAAGACCCTCAATGAGATGGATTGACACAGTGGCTGCAACAATGGGCTCAAGCATAACAATGGTTGTGAGGATGGCGCAGGACCGGGCAGTGTTTCGTTCTGTTGTACACAGGGTCACCATGAGTTGGAACCAACTTGACGGCACCTAACAACAACAGTAATGTATTGAATTCTGGATTGAGGAGAGGAAGGTTAAGAAAGTGGAGCACAGAGGGAGTGGGGAAAGAAGAGGAAGTCCTTTCTTTCTTGCTTTCAGAGCCGGCCTTAGACAAAGTTTTGAATTACAGAAGGTTTGTCTTTGGTGCCCCTCTCTGCTCCTTCTTGCCAGGGGCGCAGGATTCTCACACTTGCTCAGACTCTCCACTTCATAAGGACATCCAGATATATAGCGTCCTTCAGAGATACTACAGATTTTAAAAATCCAAAATTACCTCCCTCCATGTCCCAATCAAAACTCTCCCTAATTTCATTGTCAGTGTCTACATGATGTGGCACTTTTACAGTGTGTCTTAGTCATCTAGTGCTGCTATAATGGAAATACCACAAGTGGATGGCTTCAACAAACAGAAGTTTAGTCTCTCACAGTCTCACAGGCTAGAAGTCCAAATTCAGGGCACCAGCTCCAGGGGAAGGCTTTCTCTGTCTAATGGCTCCAGAGGAAGGTCCTTGTCATCAATCTCCCCCTGGACTAGGAGCTTCTCAGCACAGGAACCTCAGGTCCAAAGAACGTGCTCTCCTCCCGGCGCTGCTGTCTTGGTGGTATGAGGTCCCTAACTTTCTGCTTGCTTCGCTTTCCTTTCATCTTTTGCAGGATAAAAGTTGATGCAGGCCACACCCCAGGGAAACTCCCTTTACATTGGATCAGGGATGTGAACTGAGCAAGGGTGTTACATCCCACCCTAATCTTTAACATAATCTAATCTTGCCTTATTAACCACAGGCAGGGATTAGGATTGACAACACATAGGAAAATTACATCAATCACAAAATGGAGGACAACCATACAATACTGGGAATCATGGCCTAACCAAGTTGACACATTTTTTTGGGGGACACAGTTCAATCCATGACACAGTGGGAATATACAGGTACCACATGAATGCAATGAAACACGCACACAGAGAGAGCAAAACCCAACTCTTCCAAATACCGGTTGATCTCAAGGGTGTGGAGAAGGCAGGTAGCAGGTAGTGTGCGCTAGTTATGGCAGACTCCCATCACATGTTGGCATTTTTAAATAAGTGTATATGCTTGTTGACCAAACTAAAGGATTGGTGTCTTGTCGGGAACTGGGAAAACTGAAGTGGGAAGCTTAGGGAGTGTGGAAAAGAAATCTGGGGCCAAAAGAACATCGAGAATAGGTAGACTGGCCCTGCCTGGCGGTTTCCACTGGGAGAAACTCTTTTTGCCCTTGTTTTTTCACTTCCTCTTTCTGTATTTCTTAAGCAATAGATTGTTTTTTAATCTCTAGGATTTTTTTTTCCCATGAAGCACCTATGGGAGCATCCTGGGCAAAATGAAAGAAAACAGTTCTTTTGAAATGGGAACTGATTGTACATGTGTCACGTCAGAATGCTGCCTTTTTACTCTTATCCCAAACCCTGAGTTAACAGGACCCTAATTCCTATTTCTGAGAGGGTAGCTTTTTATTTAATTGGTCAACAGCATTTTTAAAGGAACAAATTATCTAGTTGAATTCTTATATATATTTCTCTCTTTCTTTATCCAGGTTTTTTTAATCTTTGTTATGTAAATAATTTGGTCTGTAGAATTAATTGACCTACAAAGATGATGTGGCACCTGTACTTGGAAAGATTATAGTTATGGGGAGGGGGGCAGGGGGTGGTTAATCTTCCAGAAGCAAATTGCATGACTGAATTGAGACCAACAGCTGGGAGGAAAGGATTTGCATCCTCTTGGAATTCTCTTCTCTGAGACAGCTGCTCCACAAAGGCCCCAACCCCCAGCCCTTGCATGCCTTCCCGCTGGCCCAGAATTCTCACTGGACTTCTCCTTCTGGTGCGTCTGCATCCAGACATAGGTCCTCGTGCAGCGGGGATGCTTAAAGGAGAATGCAAAAGGGTATTGATGTGTTTTGTGAAGCTGTGAGCTGCATAAGGAATAAAGGAAATGTACAAGTATATTTATAGTCACAATATTTTCCTCACTGCGATTTTCTTTGTAATATCGACTTAGCCTTTGTTAGCCATGTCCTGGAGGCCTCTGAAATGTATAGTATGATTTTCTTGTGGAAAACAGTAAATGAAATATCACATTGTACTTCTGAGTTTTGAATCAAAATGAAATTAAAAGTGAACATTGCCAAGAAAATGAGTAGCATTGCCAAGGTGCAAAGCATAGATCATAGGAATGGTTATACATTGGATTGAAGTTGAATCTATTGGTGTTTCTGTGGATAATTTTGCAGTATTTTAAGATATTGGCATTCAGTGTTGAAATAGCATAATTCAAAATTAAGCAAAAATTAGAACATTTAAAATACATTCATATAGCATACTCATAGAACATATTAAAACACTTCCCTGCTTCAGTGAGCACATACAGTGGTCTAAGAGATTGTCAGTTTGGTCAGGCTCACCACCAGATACAGCATTTTAGGTTAAGATTGTGTGGTGGTGAAGAGCTTGGCTGCTAACCAAAAGGTCGGCAGTTTGACTCCATCAGCCGCTCTGTGGAAACCCTATGGGACAGTTCTTACTCTCTCCTCTGGGGTCGCTATGAGTCGGAATCGACTCGAAGGCAGTGGGTTGGGCTGGGTTTGGTGTTGTACACTAGTGTATTTTAGCCAGCAGCTCAAATTCAACACATCATCATCTCCTGTTCTTCAGACCCTACACACACACACACACACTTTAGCCTACGTGAATTAATTTCTTTTTCCTTTATTTAACAGTTATAGTGACATTGTTGTTTGCTAATACCATGCTAGGGATTGAAGTGGCTCAAAACAATACTCACTTTTACCAGTCTAAGCCTGCTCCATCTCCTTTTTCTTTTAGCAAATGGCATCATCCACCCATTTATTTAGCAATTTACTGAGTCACTAAAGCATACTGAACGCTATGAGAAGCATGGGACATACAGTGGTGAATAGGACAAGGCCCTGCCTTCAAGAACTTACTTTGTAATGAAGGATATAGACAAGTAGGCTGGCAGTTATAAGTGTCTTAATTAGAATCCTGATGTGATGATCAGTTTTTCACTTTCCTTAACCAGCGCCACCCAGCTTGGCCGCCACCCCCACAAACCCAGTCAGTTACCAGACCCTGTAGACTCTCCTCTTGGACGTCCCCCATATGAGTCCTCTGGTCTGCTCCCCGCTGCCCCGCTTCAGGCACTCAGCATCTCTTGCGGGTCTGTTTTCCTAACCTAATCCTTCCATTTCCCTGTTCGAACAGGCAAATAATGATAATGTTTGCCTCTCCCTTCTCCAGGTTCTTCCCGTTGCCATTGTCCAAGGTAAAATCCAAACTGCTCACAGTGTACGAGCCCTTCCCGATCTGATTTGGGCATGTCTGTCCAGCTTCGTTGCCGTCCACTCCGCCATTTCCCTGGCACCTTTATTCCTCAGCAGTGCTGAGCTCTCTGTGTGTCGGATACACTGCACGTTGCCATTCCCCTCTTCGCGTGGTATTCTTCACTCTTCGTCCGCTTTGTTTTCTTGAGAGCAGGTTACCTATACGTACTGTACACATGCTTTGACCCAGTGATTCCGTTTTCGAAATGTATTTTAAGGAAATATATCGGAAAGAAAAAATTAATATTACAGTATCCATGTTAGCACTTAAAGTAGTGAAAGGGCTATTTTTAAAAGGGACTCGGGGACGTGGCTAAATAATCACTAAGGTGTGTATTGTGAGGATAATTGAAATCCAAATTGGCAACCGTGGAAATGTGAGTGTAAAAATAATGCTAAAATGAAAAAATACGTAACATAAGATAGTACGCTGCCATATGCTATTTGTGTCTGTGGTTGAGCAGTAAGAAGAGAATATGGAGAGATGTAGATAGCTTAATGTTCCCCTGTTCTTACCCCATAGATTTGCTTCAGTTGAAATAAAAATGAGAGCAATTGTTGGTAGTTTGGAATGATCTGCTATTTGCTTTTAAAATTTCTAAAACAATTAAAACTGGCATGTAAATGCTACATACTAAAGTTTGTAAAAACTGTTGTGTTATTTACAGTTTATTGTTAAATCTTTCCAAATGTCCATATTTTTCTCTTAAAATGAAAACATTTTAAGGTATTCTTGTAGCAGTACAGTTCTACTCCGTCTGTTGTATATACATTCACAATTATACGCGGTTGTCGTAATAGATTTATAGTAGACTGACCCAGTGTCAGTTCAAAAACATTTCTAGAAACTGTGTAGGACAAAGAATGTCTCTGTGATGGGGTCACAGAACTGCCTCTCTTCTATCTCTTCCATTTCCATCTATCACTTGGCGGAGAGAATGGCGTTGAGCTTCTCATCAAAACCTGGACGTGTACCAACTTAGGTGTTATGCTAAGGTGCCAGGCCTGTGTTGACTGATACAGTCACCTAGTCTGTCTTCTTTTGGGACGTGACTACCCTTGCTAGTAAGATGACCAGCAGGTTCTAGGGATACGGAGAGCTTTGGATTAGGAAGAAAATACTCGATGAATGTGAAAGCATCGTTCTTATTATTCACTTATTGTTTTTGTTGCTGTTATCATCATGATTATTATTATTAATGGTGATACTTGGAAAAATTTGTTTGGCTGCCCTGAAGGTTTTTAAATTGAAGTCTGTACAGTATTGGAATGATCCAATTACTGTTTATACCTGATACGGGTATGAAGCTAAGTTATTCTTTCTACCCAAATTATTAGAATCTTATTTCCGGTAGCTTATAAAATCCTTTCTTCCTGTCTGTGCAGGAGAGAATTGAAACAGTACACTTTCTTGTTCATAAACATCAGAGAAATAAAAATTTTATTAAGATTTGAAGGTACATTTTGACGGTTAATTATTACTGAAACTAGGGAAATGGAAAATGACTGGACCACCTAAAGGCAGCTGTTCTAGATGTGCTGTTATGTTGGTTTGATGTGACAGAGTCTTTGCTGTCAGACAGAGTGGTGAGCTTGTCTGCTTTGGCCTTGCCTCATGACGGTTGATAAGGGATTGTGGCTGTCCTTATATGAGAGACTCCTGGCAGCTCTGCACAGTGTGAAGGCCACATGGAGATCAGGGGGACCAAACGATGTTATGGGATTCCTTCTTGCCAGAGGACAGTTTTCTATCTAAGCCAGTTGCTTGTGATTATGTTACAGTTTCATATAAATTTTATAGATAACTGCCTTTGCTACTTACAATAATCACATTTAAAGTATTTTTCAGGCAGTTTGTTCAATTGGCATAAGATTATACTGTGGCATTTTTAACGTGGAATGTATATGGAAAGCTGAAAGATCAGCTTAAGGGCCATAGGAAGTTCTGACAACTCGAGTTGATTGAAAAGTATATGAGAAACCATTTTCTTATGTTAAGAATGATATATTTGAGTTCCCACTGATGACAGAGTGGTCATTAGTGTGCCACCATCTCTGGAAATATGGAAGGAAATAAGCAGAGAATTCAAGTAAACAGAATTTATGCCACACTGAAGTGCCTCTGAGTTGTCAAAACAAGGTACTGAGGGAGATTGTGACATCATCTTCCTTAGAGATCTAGAAGAGTTGTTGTGGGCGGCCGTCCCGTCGAACCCCGACTCATGGCAACCCTATGCACAACAGGACAGGACAGTTGTGATCCATAGGATTTTCATTGGCTGATTTTTTGGAAGACAGATCATCAGGCCTTTCTTCCTAGTCCATCCTAGTCTGGAAGTTCCACTTACACCTGTTTAGTGCCACAGCAACACACAAACCTCCACTGGGAGACAAGTGGGGGCTGCGCTTGAGGTGCTCTGGCTGGAATCTAACCCAGGTCTTCCGCGTAGAAGGCAAGAAGTCTACCACTGAGCCCCCATCCCCCTGAAGAGCAGCCTAGATGGCCTGTTGGTGTGAGGTTGTGTGGACTGGCTTACTGTGGATCATGAGGAGGTGGGACTAGACCAGCCTTTCTTCCTTCCAGTGCAACATTTATTTTCTTGTCAAATATTATGAAGTCAGAATTAAAGTTTTAAACTCATTTTAATATAAGTTTTTCAAAACTAATAGATAGTTCTATCCTTCTCCAGAAATGGCCCAATCTGCAGGATTAGAATTTTAAGTGATTCTCTCAACCTGAGTAAGAATGAATGTTTTCTCCACTCTGAATTTTGGGGTGTACGTGTACGTGTGTGTGAGTCTGTGTTTTATCAGCCTTAAAGGAAAGCATGTATGTGCCTTATGAAATCCTTCTTTTGCATATATTTAAATGTTTAAATTGTTATAGCCAATGCTCTTATTAAAATGGAGATTCACAAAAGAACAGATAAATAAATACATCATGTTTGACAGCCGCTGAAGTTAGCAGTGGGTATTTGGCAAAGCAGGAGCTCTGGTGGTGCAGTAGTTAAGAGCTCAGCTGCTAACCAAAAGGTCGGCAGTTTGAATCCACCAGCCGCTCCTTAGAAACACTATGGAGCAGTTCTGTTCTGCCCTGTAGGGTCACTATGAATCAGAATCGACTTGATGCTACCGGGTTTGGGTTTGGTATATGACAAAGCAGGTAGCTAAGAGAGAATTAACAGAAATAACTTTGGGAAATGGATATAACAAACTGTATTTGTATGCAAGACTCTTAACGCAACAGTCAGAAATGGATGCAAATTCGTTGATGCTATAGTTTATTTATTAAAGTTTTGATTATGTTGATGTCGCGTGATCATATCCCAGCAGACACATTATTTCTTGCACAAATGAATGCCTCACAATCTATTCATTTGGGTGATTTGTTTGGATTGATGCATATTCACATCTTCAGTATTTGTGAATGGTTTTGTCAATAGATGTTCTGGAAAGAATTAAGTACTATGATTCATCAGCAGATGTTTATGTCTAATCTTAATTTTCTCCATAGTCTTGCATTTATAAGACCTATTAACAGAAGTTTGACTTAGATAAAATACTAACAGCATTATCTACAATATTGACATAAACATCTAGAAAGTAACTGGCTCACCTTAATGTGGAGAAACATTGGTTAACACCCCCTTTCCCATTTATATAATAATGTCTCTTAGAGCAAAACCCAAAGGTTTTTGGCGAGGGGCAAACATAGGGAGCTACCGTTTTTCTGCATTTATCATGTGAGTCTTCTGTCGTGTCCATATAGAGCCTTCTGACCGCATTTATTCCTGGCTGTATCTGACTTTATAGTCCTTGTTGTTAATAGTTGCTGTTGTAGCGGCTCTGACTCATGGTGACCGTATGTGCAGTAGTCCCCATTGATCCGCAGGGATACGCTGTAAGGCACACCGTGGATGCCTGAAACTGTGGATAGTACCGAACCCTCTGTACACTATGTCCTATACATACGTATCTGTGATGAAGTTGAATTTATAAATTCGGCACAGTAAGAGATTACCAACAGTAACTAATAATAAAATAGAACAGTTATAACAATATACTGTAATAAAAGTTATTTGAATGATGGAGAGGGACGGCACAAGATTTCATCACACTACTCATTTAACATTTTCGGACCGCAGAGGTAAATGAAACCGAGAAGAACAACCACTGATAGGGAGGGACTACCGTACAACAGAACAAAACGTTGCCTAGTCCTGCGCCATCTTCGTGATCGTTGGTATACAGGAGTCCCTTGCTGTGGCTATTGT
>NW_004444028.1:5972628-6021288 GCF_000243295.1 Trichechus manatus latirostris | reverse complement strand
CATCTCGCTGAGCCCGAGTCCCAGTCCATCTCGCTGAGCCCTAGTCCCTGTAACTCTTGCCCGTCTTTTCTGTATTTGTTTCCTTCTGTTTGAAGGCAGTCCAGTACAACATCTCCAGCCAGTTCAGTTCAATTCAGCCTAGTCTTACTGAGCACCTGTTTACTATGTGCCAAGACGGTGCTAATACCCAGGGGACAATGATGAATGAAACATGGCCTTTGCTGTCATGGAGTTTATAGTGCAGTGGGTAATTTTCAGGTTACGTGGTAAGAACTAAGGTAGTAGTATACCAAGGAAATAGCCAGTCACTTAACAAAATTGTGTATTAAAGACAGTTGTGAAATACAGGGGAAAAAAAGGGAGAACGTGATCTGTGGAATGTACAGCCATGCTGAGGAGATTAGCCTCAGCAGGTGTTGGGAGTCGCAAGCAGCAGGATGCATTTAGTTCATTGTTCAACGCTGGGCAGGGCTGAGTGTCGGAAAACTTCCTGGTCTGTAAACGTCATCCTTCCTTCTGTAACTCAGTAAAAGTAGGGGCGCCATTTGTTGTCATTTATAAAATATTAATTTAACCCAAAGCTTCCTTTCTCTGGAGTCTAAAGATTCCCACCCTGTGGCTGCTGGTGCACTGCAGATGGGTTACAGGTGTGCTTAGGGACTGACACCCCCCCAGCTCTTGGAGGTGGCCCTTAGGGCAACCAGAAGTGCCCCCTGAGCAATCTTTTCTCTTTACTCTGTTGGGCCATACAAGTATCCTCACTTTCTGTGTGCCGTGATGTGAGAGAAGCTGGGAAGTGCTGTTCTAGACCGTCTGCCTTCACCCTGTGAGTTTCCCAAGCCATCAGTTTTGTATCTTCACAACCATTCCAATTCTTCATCATAAGAGCTTTAGTTGAGGAATTCGTTGTTGTTAGGTGCCATTGAGTGGGCTCCCAACTCATAGCGACCCTATGTACAACAGAACAAAACACTGCCTGGTCCTGCACCATCCTCGCAATCGTTATGCTTGAGCCCATTGTTGCAGCCACTGTGTCAATCCATCTCATTGAGGGTCTTCCTCTTTTTGCTGACCCTCTACTTTACCAAACATGATGTCCCTCCTGAAAACATGTCCAAAGTATGTGAGAGAAAGTCTTACCATCCTTGCTTCCAAGGGGCACGCTGGCTGTACTTCTTCCAATACAGATTTGTTTGTTCTTCTGTCAGTCCGTGATATATTCAATATTCTTCGCCAACTCCGTAATTCAAAGGCATCAATTCTTCTTCGGTCTCCCTTATTCATTGCCCAGCTTTCACATGCATATGCAGTGACTGAAAATACTCTCATTAGGAACCTACCTCTTTTTTAAGCTAAAGAGAAGTTCATTCTTAGGCCTCCAATGAGCAGCAGATGTATCCTAAAACAATGCCCTTTGGCCACCAGTCGTTAAATGCCCAGCAAGATGAAACTAATACTCCACTTCCAAAACTTCTGTGTAGCATTATGAACAGTGGGCCTAGTGAGTAGCTAGCGTACAAAGCAAATGAACCCATAAGCATTGTGTATCTTACTGTCTGTCCACTTTTGTATTTGTCTTAATAACCATAAAATGGCCTCTTAGTACACACAGGTCACTGTGGTGGGCTTTGAGAATCCGTTGTGAGGAGAGAGTGAGAAGTGAGCTGCCTTCACAGAGTTTATAGTCTTTTAGAGAAGATAGAGAATTAACGAAGTAATCTCTACACGGTGTGATAGGTGCTGTGGGGGATGTATAGGAGGAGCAGATGTGAGGGGGCAAGATGGTTCGTTATATACGATTACTCCGTGGGTCGAATCGTTTAGACTGAATTGTGTCTCCTTGTTCCCTTTAGAGTGACACTGTAACTTTTGTGTGATTCAGAGGGGCCTCAGCTGAATATCATCTCCTTAATTATTCAGTATAAACTGGGAAATACTGTGATTTGGAATGGCTTTGAAGTGATAGACAATTCACCCTAACCATCTTAAGTAACCTTCAGATTTTTAGTTCATATTGTTGCCTGAAGAGAAGGTAGTCTCGAAATAGAGTTACTTTTAACATAATACACTTTTAATTGTACGTGTGATTAAATAAAACCACCAATTGGCACTCTTCTGCCTTTTACATTTTCAGGGAAGGTATTCATATAAATCAGGAATTACTGCCGATATCTCCCTGTATCACAGAGCAGTTCATTGAGCTGTTGTGTCAGTTCCGCCCAACGCAGGTCATCGAGACTCTGCAAGTCCTTGAAAGCTACCGCCTCCAGGAAACCATTCAGGTAAGACCAGCAGTCTGGAGAAGGTGAGAGTGAACCGTGCCTAAACATTCCCCATTTTACAGATGAGAAGGGTGAGACTCGCATATTCGGTGACTTGCCTAAGTTTATAGTTAGCAACTGGTAGTGCCTGCATTTGAACCCAGATAGTCTGACTTCATAGTACCCCAAAACCAAACCCATTGCCGTGGAGTCAATTTCAACTCTCAGCGGCCCTACAGGACAGAGCACAACAGCCCCATAGGGTGTCCAAGGCTGTAAATCTGTACAGAAGCTAACTGCCATCTCTTCGTCCTGCGGAGCAGCTGGTGGATTCGAACCACTGACCTTTTGGTTAGCAGCTGAGCACTTCAACCACTGCACCCCAGGGCTCCTTGACATTCTCTTAACTGCTGTGGTGAACTGCGTCCACATTTATTCTGTTACAGTCAGAACAATACATGTCCATTGTTGCTATCAATAGAAATTCTAGCCAACACACTAAGCCTAGAAAAAGAAGTGTGGTAAAAATATTAAAAGGAAATGATCAGGCTCTTGCTTGCTGACACTGATGGTTAGATAGTCCTGCTGTGCTGTGAGACGTGATAGTAGCGATACAGTAGCCAGAACAGCCCTTGCCTTGATTCTCTTCACTTGTTCCCTCCTTCCAAATAAAAATGGTAGACTCTACTGTAAGAGTCTAGCATGCTCCCCACTGAAAATTCGTTTTTAAGCTACCATTATTACAGTGAAACCTGTGTAAGGCAGAAACCTGCCAGAGAAGGAAAACTCAAATATTTTCCACTAATAGAGAGCGATAGAAAAGTGGGGAGACTGCACCCCATCAGAGGCGGAAAACTTGCAAGACCTGGAAAAACGAGGCCGTCCTGTCGAATTCCGGCTCTCACGGTTTCTCTGAGTCACTTTTCCTTTACTGTCAACATTCTTGCAATGGTAACCTGTATTTTCTGTTTCTACCTCCTGAGCTGCTCATACACTTTTAAAATTTTTAGTTATGAAGTATTTCAAATGTATAGAAATGTACAGAATATCACGTGCATATGTACCTACAAACCCAATTTTTTAGGCTTCCTAGCTTCGTTTTCTTCTCCTTGTTTTCGTTTTTGAAATAAATCCCCGTTTCCCTGTCACGTTTCCCTCTCTCCCTTGGCGTAACCGTGTGAAGCTGGTGTTTATCCTTCCCATCCATGTTGTTTATTGTTTTTCCTACATACGGGCTATTCCTGTAAAAATATAAAATGATCTTATGTTTTCAAATTGTGTATAAATATTATCATACAGTACATATCCTGTTGCACATTGCTTTTTTCACAAAATATTGTTTTTGAAGTTTATGTGTATTTTTACGTGTAGACCTAGTTCGTTCATTTTAATGATCATAGTAATAGTCTAATGAATGAATATAACACAAGTTGCTTGTTCCGTTGTTGATAGACATTTAGATTGTTTGCAGTCTTTGGCTGTTACGAACAGTGCACATCCTTGTACGTGTCTTCTTGTGTACCCCGTGTGAGGTTTCTCTAAGTAACATACCTGGAAGTGCAATTGTTTAGACAATAAAAACCAGTTGCCATTGAGTGGACTCCGACTCATGGCGACCCCCGTGTGTCAGAGTAGAACTGTGATCCGTAGGGTTTTCAGTGGCTGATTTTTTGTAAGTAGGTTACCAGGCTTTTCTTCTAAGTTACCTCTGGGTGGACTTGAGTGTCCAGCCTTTCAATTAGCAGCCAAGCGCATTAACTATCTGCACGGTCCAGAGACTCTGTTTAGACAGTAAACCCGTTGCTGTCGAGTCAGTTCTGACTCACAGCGACCCTACAGTACAGAGTGGGACTGCCCCCATAGGGTGCAGTTTGGTTGGTGGATTTGAACTGCCAGCTTTTTGGTTAGCAGCCGTAGCTCTTAACCACTGTGCCACCAGGGTTCCATTTAGACAATAGAGTAGCTTAATCCTACTTGGTATTGCCAAGTTGGTTTCCAGCGTGCGTCTGTTCTCTTCAGCAGTGTTTGCGATTTGCTGCCTTTCCACGTCCTTGCTAATTCCTGGTATTTTTAGACTTAATTTTTGCCAGGGTGGTGGATATCACTGATTACTAATGACATTGAACATCTTTCCGTATGTTTAATGGCCATTTGGGTTTTCTTTTTCTCTGAATTATCTATCCATGGCCTTAGCTCATTTTTCTGTGGAGTTTTTGTCTTTCTCTTACTGGTTTTTTTATGGTTTCTGAATCCCTAATCCTTTGCTGATTGTATGTATTGCTGAGGTACCTTCTTCCAATCTGTTGTGGCAAGTTTTTCATCTTGGTTTTCAGTGACTTCTATTATAGAGAAGTTTTCACTTTATCAGTCTTTTCCTTTAAGGTTTAATTTTGTCTGTGTCTTCTTTCCATTCCTATTTTGAGGGCATAAAGGGTACTCTCTTATACAAGTTTTATAGTTTAGCTTCTTACATTTAGGCATTTTATTTGTCTGGAATTTATTTTTGCAGATGGATTAATAGAGGGATTTATATATTTTTCCCATGTGGATGACTTAGTGTCCCTGTGGCATTTATTATCCTTTTTTCACTAATTTTTAATGCCATCCTGTTATATGCCAAACTCACAAACATACATGAGTCTGTTTGTAGGTTCTCTGTTCTTTCATTATCTGTTTATACCTATACCAGTATCATATGCTGTAATTAATATAGCTTTACAGTAAAACAAAACAAACAAGAAGACCATTATTGTTGAGTCAACTTTGGCTCATGGTGACCCATGTGGGTCAGAGTAGAACTGTCCTTCTTAGGGTTTTCAATGGCTGATTTTTCAGAAGTAGATCACCAGGCCTTTCTTCCTAGTTCATCTTAGTCTGGAAGCTCAGCTGAAGCCCGTTCAGCATTATAGCATCATGCAGCCTCCTCTGACAGACAGGTGGTGGCTGCGCATGAGGTGCACTGGTCAAGGGTCCAACCCGGGTCGCCCACGTGAAAGCCTTCAGCTTCCTTGACCTCTGCACAGCATTTAATGCTGTTCACTATCTCTTCTTTTAAACTCCACTCACTGCCTCTCCACCCCATAGTTTCCCCAAAGCTCCAGTGTCCCCAGTTCCCTTAATTCTGTGCCCATAGTAAATTCCCCAGGTTTTTTTATTCTTTCACTTCATAAATGTGGGTGTTTACTGACGGTCTGTTCTTGGTCTGTTCTCTCTATGCTTTGAAAGCTCACATAGTCTCATGGCCGCAGATGCTCTCCATCAGTGGCTTCCAACTTTATATTCTAGACCTGTGCTGGCCAAGGAGCCCTGGTGGCGCAGTGGCTAAGAACTCGGCTGCTAACCAAAAGGTCAGCAGTTCGAATCCACCTGCCACTCCTTAGAAACCCTGTGGGGCAGTTCTGCTTTGTCCTCTAGGGTTGCAATGAGTTGGAATCAATTCAATGACAGCGGGTGTTTGTACTGTCCAGTCCAGGGTCCACTGCCACATGTGGCCATTCAGCACTTAAAATGTGGTTCATGCAAATTGAGATGTGCTGTAAGTGTAAAATACACACTGGATTTCAAAGGCTTAGTGTGAAAGGAATATAAATTATCCCTGTAACTTTTTAATATTGATTATATGTTCAGATGATATTTTAGATATATTGGATTAAATAAAATACACTAAAATTTATTTTACCTGTTTCTTTTTACTTTTTTCAAATGTGGCCACTACAGAATTTTTAATTAGATATGTGGCTCACATTATATTTCTTCTGGATAGCTCTGTTCTAGACCTGACCTCTCTCCTTAGCTCTAGGCCCATATTTCCAGGACATACCATATTTTTACACAAATAACACGTGCGTTCTACGCTCCTTATTTTGGCTCCTATTACCCTTTTACTGTTACTAAAGGAAATTATTCTCAGAGATTTCCCTAATTCCAGTCTCTCCCCTCTCTACTCCACCTTTCTTAGACTTCTCTTACTGGGAGAGATCTCTGGTCACATCACTTCTCTCTTTTCCTAGAGCATGAAGCCCAAGCTTCGTGAGCTGACAATTTAAGGCTTCTATGAATCTTGCTCTATAATTTTCAACTGTATTTCGCAGTCATTCTCTTTCACACTGTCCATAGCAGCCAGCTAAACACTCCTCATTCCTTACACGCTACCCGTGTTTGCCCTCCTCTGTCTTTGTCCATGCCCTGCCCAGACTTTGAATGCTGCTGCTTAAAAACATTTCCCAGTGTTGGCCATTACCCAAGGACTAGGTCAAATGCTGCTGCTGGTGTGTCTCTCCACTGTCGCCTTAAATTCCCATTGTTCTGGCTATGTGTCTCGTGTAACACTTATCAATTGCTAGTTTATATTATTACTATTTACGTACATGTGTTACGTTTTCTCCAGTGACTCCATCTCATTCAGGTGCATAACAATTTTTGAATAAGTAAGTGAAAAAAATGAATGAACTTAGTCCAATTAGAATTGTCAAGGGGGCCCTATAAGACTGGAAAGTCAAATATTTGCATATGTAATATGCAAATGTAAAGTATTGTACTACTAAGGTATGAATTCATTATGTACCCTGTGCTTTTTTTTTTTCTCATTCTTAATAGAGTCTTCTCACGCTGGAAACAAGATTTGTGAACAAAAATATTTCTCTTCTTTCCTAGATTACCCAAAAGTATCAACTTCATGAAGTCACTGCTTACCTGTTGGAGAAAAAAGGAGACATTCATGGTGCCTTCTTAATAACGCTAGAGGTGACATTTCGCTGTATTTGCTTCCTGGTGTTTTTGTGTATGCCTCTATCCATTCATCAATCTCTCTTAATTGTTTATGTTTCACAATAAGTTGCAGACATTAGTACATTTTACTCCTGGATACTTTTTATCAGGCGTATCATTGTCTAGGAGAAGTTGCTGTGATGACTGTGGTAGGATCTGCTGGCACAGGAGGAAGAGAGAGGTCAGACTGGAAGGAAGCAGAGGACTCCTGGGAGGCAGCTTCAGTAGTGCTGTGTGAGCTGGGAGGGCTGGACTGGGTGTGGCGGGGGTAATGAGGAGAGGAGAGCGGATGGATTTGAGAACTTACTGATTGTTTGAATGTAGTATGGGGTGAGTGAGAGGGAGCAGTTAGTGATGATTCCATGATGTTTAACTTAACATTAGCCTAGATAGGGACCCCAAGAAAAGGAACAATTTAGGGTAGAGTGGATATGTTAAGGGCAGCTTCAATGTATATTAAGAAGCCTTTGGAACATCGGTTAAGGGTATCTGAGGTTCTAGGATTCAGTAGATCATGGACACCACACGTGCGTACTTGGGAATCATCAGTGTAAAGGTGGTGATTACATTAGGGGAATGGGCTTACCATGTCCTTTTTCTTCCCTGTTATAGCTCAGCATGAATTTTACTCTCTTAGACGAAACACGGGTAAATTCTCATTACTGGGCCGAAAGAATATCAGTGATGACTCTGTGGTGGTATAACAAAAGCAGAGGTGGGGCAGAATAAAGGATACTTGATACTTGAGGTCCCTTCCAATACTGTGAGCTAGCCATGCTTTCTGTACACACAAGGGTTCTCTTCTGAATGACAGCAAGGGACCGACTTTAATAACTTTGTTGTTTCTTGGAGGCTTTCCTTTAAAATATATCAGTTTGCATATTTGGTGGATTAGAAATATAAAACGTTCCTTTCACCTCCTGTGTTCTGTTTACTTCCAGAGACTACAGAGCAAGCTTCAGGGGATAACACATGAAGATGAAAGTAAGTGTTTGAGTGTAAAATTAAAATTATTTTTTCTCCCATGGACCCTGTGTTCCGAACCTGCATTATTTACGTGATGATTACATTAATCTGTCTGCATCATTACGCTTTATCCACTTCACCATTGATCCAATTTTAGGTAGTTTTCAAGGGTTCATAATAGGAAATCCCATGAACCATGGTGGCGTTGCAATGGTAATTGTCAGTGATGTTAAATGTACAGAAAATTAGTGTTTACTGCTATCAATTTTTTTTTTTTGGTTATAATTTTGAACTTATGTTTTGGTTATGTATAAGTAAGGTACGTAACTAACATTCTAAGAAATTACTGTAAGATTCTGAGCAGCAGCAAAACAGAACCTCTAATTAGTAAGTAAGCCAGTGTTTCTGGACTGAATATATACACCTCTAGCCCAGAGCAGTAAAATTCAACATTTTATAATCTTCAATGGCTTTGTTACACATAGATATATAGTTTTAATCATATTCCTTGACATTTTCAAAATAGGCTGGAGGTCAAGGAATAACTCCGTAGGTGATTTTTAGATTATCTTAGCTCTTTAAGATATGGACACAGTTGTTGGGCCTCTCGGTCCACCTGTTCTCCTGATACACCTGTCCCGTAATTCTCTGCAGAGTACTTGTTTGTCTGTAGTTTTTGATAATTGGTTCCTAGACAATGGGGTCTCTGTTGTATCTTGAGCATCTGGTTTACACGAAATAGTTTTGGAATCCCTAAACACTTGATTGACTTTTCCGTATTGGTAGTCCAACTAGACAGTTAATTGTTATTTTTGTCCTGTCAGTATATGTTGAATCAATTTAATTATGTTAGACTTGTTGCATTTACTATATTTTTATTTTTAAACTTAGTGTTATGGGAATAATTTTTGCAAACAATGCATGGATTGAGGGAAAGTAAGAAGACCATTTCTCCAAAATCAGTACAGTGATTTACAGGTGATCCATCTAGCGAAGCCAGTCCTTTGAATTCCAATGAAGATCAATTTCCCACTAAGAGCCTCATGTCTGCCCTCTACTTTCAGATTCAATTTTGACAGTATGCTTAGTTTTTCGAAGATCTGTTGATTACAGGGCACTGTGTTAATTCCTGTGGGTTATACAGAGGAATAACAAAGACATAGCCCCCACCAAAGAAGTCCACTCTAGTGAAGGAGAGGGAGATAGAAACAATGCAGTGTTATACAAGAGCTGCGGTGAGTGTGCCAAAGGAGGGTGGGAAATCGGAAATGATTTGTCACCAACAAATCAGAGCTGGCTTTGCGGAAGACATGCCTTTGAAGTAAACTGGAAAGATGAGTAGGAGTCTGAGGGGCAGAAGTGGAGAAAAGGGCTTCTAAGCTGAGGGAAGAGGCAGACAGGAAAGTGACTGGCCAGTGACCTCAGGAAGGAAGAATCGTATGGAGACATGGACCAGAGGGTGAGCAGATGAGCCAGAACGTTTACTTAGGATCAGAGGTTTGCTTACTTTCTGTTTTTAAAAATTGGAAGTCTTTGGTGGTTTTTGTGGAGAGAAATGATCTCTTGGGACTTGTGTTTAAGAAAACAATAGTGGCAAAAAATTCTAGTGAGAGAGGCAAAATTCAGAGGCCCAGTTTAATTAAGAGGCTGTTGGAGTAGTACAGAGAAGTGCTCCACCCTGGTGAAGTTGTGGG
Source organism: Trichechus manatus latirostris (assembly GCF_000243295.1). Taxonomy (NCBI): domain Eukaryota; kingdom Metazoa; phylum Chordata; class Mammalia; order Sirenia; family Trichechidae; genus Trichechus; species Trichechus manatus. The sequence continues at coordinate 6,011,600 of NW_004444028.1, read as the reverse complement.
CATACAAGAGACTGAAAGTGGAATTAACAACATTTGGCCATTTATTTGACCGTGTAGGGTGAAGGAGAGGGAAGCGTCAGAGATGAAGCTTTATAAACTGGTTGACTTTGAGATGATGGCTCCATTAACTTAGTTGAACATGTGGAGGGGTGGAGCAGGCTTGAAATGAGGAGAAACATCACTTGAGTTTTGCACATATAGAGTTCAAGGTGTTTGCAGAACACCCATGTGTAGATAGATGTCCTAGAGGCAGTAGGAAATTCAGCCTGCAGATTATGAAAGGAATAAGGGCCGAAGGTGTATATGCTAAAGCTGTTAGCAAGGACATGAGAATTGAAACCACGAAAGTGGCTGAGATCATTGAAAAATGAAAAAAGCACCTAAGATAGTACCTTGGGGAAATACCTGTATTCCAGAAATTGGTAGAAGAGCTGCTAGGGCAAGAAAGGTGAAGGATAGTCTCTCTTCCAGCTAATCCACACAGGCAGAGAACTGGTGATTTCCCATAAGGAGCCCTGGTGACACAGTGGTTAAGAGCTTGGCTGCTAACCAAAAGATCTGCAGTTCCAATCCACCAGCCGCTCCTTGGAAACCCTATGGGACAGTTCTACTCTGTCCTATAGGGTCGCTGAGTCAGAATGGACTCGACGGCAACAGGTTTTTTTTTTTTTTTTTTTGGTTAAAAGCATATTAAAATGTTGAGTATGGTATGCTTTATGTGTACTGTGAATATCAAAGGTTTATATGGAAAACTCCTATTGCGTAGAATCATGTTTTTTAATCAGTACAATTTTGGCAGTATCAGGTTGTACAGATGATTTTATAATAAAGAATTAAAGCTTTCCAAAGAAGAAAAACTGTTTAATTTTTCACAGAAGCTCTGAGATTAATCAGTAATTCATTCTTAAGAGACGTTTACACTTTTTCCGAATCTAGATACAAAAAAGGATCCCTCACTGAAGGATGTTGAAGACACCCTGGTGGAGACAATAGCCCTTTGCCAGAGAAATTCACAGAATTTGAACCAGCAGCAACGAGAGGTAGGAGCGTGACCACTGAGGCATGTGAAAGCCTCTTCTGGTCTGAAACTAGGAATTAATTCTATTTCCACTGCCCTCTCAGCCACCTGAGTTAATTCAACTGGATTTTAATCACTGTTAAGTGCTCCCAGGAGTACAAGGCTGCTGAAAGGTATTCTGCGCAGTGCCTGGCCTCTTTGTTCTCACAGAAGGCTTTATATTCTTAGGTTTGGCTGGGCTGCAAACCTTAAAGTATGTGCACAGTAGATGTCCTTGTTCTCTTTGGACAGAGGTTTGTGTGTTCCGTGTAGTGGTACTATGGATATGTAGTCGTTTATTATCTCTTCTTTCCCTGTGGAGGAAAGTGAGCAGGAGGAACTGGGGGAAGCCCTCGAGGGATGCAGAGGAAGCTGGAAAAGGTCAGCGGAGGCTGTCGTGGGGAGCGCCCAACCTTGGCTGCTCATGACAGTCACCTGGGAGCATTGAAAACCCCCAGTGCGCAGGCTGCACCCCAGACCAATTAAACTAAAATCTCTGGAGTTGGGACCCAGTCATCGGTATCTTTTAAAGCCTGCCTCGATTCCAGTGTGCAGCCCAGGTTGGGAACCACTGCTGTAGCCGACCCCAGACTGCAGAAAGGTGGTATAGGTTCACACCTGGTACAGGTGGGCGTTATAGCACTGACACAGAAGCTGAGGGGGCGATATAGGACCTGAACTCTATTCTACAGCCGTTTTAAGAAGTGAAGTGGTGGCATGGTACAGCCTAACTGCCCTGTGCCTGCGCTTCCAGGGCTCAGGCCTCTAACTCCACACCTGGCCTCTTCCTCCTGCCTGGTTTCTGAAGCGCAGAGCAGTGTTAACTTTTCACACATACAGCCATGCATGTTATAATCAAAATATTAAATCCCGCTGACTTTCCCGTTCTTAGGAGATGGGTGAATTTCCACCTTTGTATACTTTTCAGATTTAAGTGTTTGTCAAGGTGTTTCCAAGGTCGTAAATTAGTAAAATCCTTTAGAATATAACTTGTGTATAACAAGCACATGTAAATATGGATGTGATTACTTTTCTTTATTTAAAAAACCTATTTTTTGGTGAAATGATCCGTACTCAATGTTTTTAAAAAATTATGCAATACAGAAATTTACACAAAGTTTTGTTTTTGTTTTTTAATTACCCTGTATCCACTCCAGAGCGGTGGTACAGTGGTTAAGAGCTTGGCTGCTAACCAAAAGGTCGGCAGTTTGAATTCACCAACTGTTCCTTGGAACCCCATGGGAGAGTTCTCTTCTGTCCTATAGGGTCACTGAGAGTCGGAATCAACTCGACGGCAGTGCGTTCTGGGTTTTGGGTATATCCATCCACACTACCACCCGGAAATAACCAGCATCATTTAGTGACCATCACTCTAGCTATTTTTTATCTGTCTAGGTTGATATAATTTTAGAAAAATTGGATCAAATAGTATTTGCTTCTAAAAATAAATATAGTATAAAATATCATTCAGGAATCTTACATAAAATTGAGGAGTTTCTAAATTTCAAGATAAATGTTTCTTCACCTTAGCATCTCTTAGTAAGTCTTTCTAAAGTTAAAAAAAAAATCTGAATAAGTGTAATAGCTTGGAATTACTATGTTTAATATGTTCACAATTACATGTCAGTTTTTATGTCCATGACACCATGCCAGTAAGGAAGTTTACATGAACTCAGACCTGCAACAAACTCCCCTTTCCATCCCTCCTAATTTTAATCAGTTATATTATTGTTTTACATCAGTAAGGTTTATAACACTTGAGTTCTGTATCCATGATTTCCACAGTTCCTTTAAGAAAATACTCGAAGATATTAAATCTTCTGATGAAACATTTGTAAGTATAATACAAACAGTTCATTATCAAGTTCATTATAAAAACTAAAAGGTAAAAATTAGGTATGGCATATACAATTAAAGAACCATAAAATACCCAGAAATAAATGATAAGATTATAAAAACAAGTTAAAATAGGTGACTAAAAGGTAAATTAAGAGACACTAAGAATAAAAAAGAAGATTAAAAGTTCCTGAGTCTTGGATAAAACAAATCAACAAAGAATAGCCAGTAGATAACGTAGTTAAAACTAGTATCTTAAGAACTTGAACAGATGCATAAAAAGACGGCAGGTTAAAATCCTGGCCTCGAGAAACCTCAAATGAGAGCAGATAAGGGCCCCCTAGTAGCTCTCCCTGGGTGGCACAAACGATTAAGTGCTCAAAAGATCGGTAGTTCGAACCCACCCAGAGGCACCTTGGAAGACAAGCCTGGTGATCTGCTTCTGAAAGATCACAGCCTTGAAAACCCTATGGAGAAGTTATGCTTTGCACACATGGAGTCACCATGAGTCAGAATCAACTCAGTGCAGCTAACAACAAGAAGTAGGGCTCTTCAGTGGCAGGTCTCCCAGTGGGGAAGTCTGCTAGGTCCGTAGCCTGCCCACTTCGCCTTAAACCGCTCCCAGATCTCCCTTGCCAGGGGAGTTGTACAGTCCCTGGTGGTAAAGTTAGGAACATGTCCGCTTCTGTAAATAGCATGCTTGTCCTGCTCCGTCAAGGACATCCGTTCGTCATACTTCCTGGGTGTTCACAGCAATAGGTTCCTCCTAAGATACTAGGTCGGAGCCATGGTGGTGCAGTGGTTAAGCATTCAACTGCTAACCAGGGGGTCGGCCGTTGGAATCCACCAGCTGCTCCTTGGAAACCCTATGGGGCAGTTCTACTCTGTCCTGTAGTGTTGCTATGAGTTGGAATCGACTGGACAGCAACAGGTTTGGTTTGTTTTTGTGTTTTTTTAAGATACTAGGTTAGAGCCTTTGTAAAGCCCTTGTTGTTAGGTGCCATTGAGTAGGTTCCGACTCATAGCGACCCCGTGTACAACAGAACGAAACACTGCCCAGTCCTGCACCATCCTCATAATCATTGTTATGCTTGAGCCCATTGTTGCAGCCTCTGTGTCAGTCTGTCTCGTTGAGGGTCTTCCTCTTTTTTGATGACCCTCTACTTTACCAAGCATGATGTCCTTCTCCGGGGACTGGGGTCCCTCTTGATAACATGTCCAAAGTATGTGAGACAAAGTCTCACCATCCTTGATTCTGTTGAACATTCTGGCTGTACTTCTTCCAAGACAGATTTGTTCGTTCTTCTAGCCATCCATGGTGTCTTCAGTATTTTTCACCAACACCGTTTAATTCAACGACATCACTTTTTTGATCTTCCTTATTCACTGTCCAGCTTTCACATGCATGTGAGGCAATTGAAAACACCATGGCTTGGGTCAGGTGCACCTGAGTCCTTAAAGTGACATCTTTGCTTTTCAACACCTTATAAGAGGTCTTTTGCAGCAGATTTGCCCAATGCAAATGTAAACCATTACCCAACGAGAAAACATGTTTGAAATGTTCTGATGTGTTCCTTTTGTTTTTGATAATAAGGATTTTTCCTTAGGCTTAGGAGAGCACAGCATTCGGAGTCAGGCAGCCTGTTTACTGACAGCGTGCCCTTTGGTCAATTACTTCACTTCTCTCAACCTCACTTCCTTATCTCAAGTGAAGATAACACCTACTGTAAACACTTATTATGAGATCAGATGAGAAAATATATGGAAAGCGTTTAATGTAATTCCTGACACATCAGAAACCAAAAAGAAAAAAAAAAACTCCACTACCTTCGAGTCAGTTCCAACTCTTAGTGACCCCATAGGATTTCTAAGGCTGTAAATCTCTATGGAAGCAGACTGCCACATCTTTCTCCCACAGAGCCGCTGATGGTTTTGAACTGCCAACTTTTCGGTTATCAGTCAATCACTTTAACCACTGAGCCACCAGGGTTCCTGACACGTAATAGAAATAAATAATAGATCTATTCCTTTATCTTATGGCATGGTTGGAGGTGTTAACTGACATAATGTTAACTTCCTCTTCTGGTCTGTGATGACTTAGGAAGTATAAAATAATGTTTGATATAGGAAAAAAAAAACTTTGGATAACCTTTATTCACTCACCATGCTTGATATAGCTGAAGACAAATTTGGGGGAAGGGTGCTCTGGAGGAGGGTTCTCCATTCCTTCCTACGGTACATAAGGTTATATAGACTTTATCAATGACGCATTTATACCAGAGTATATAAGGACCTAACAGGAAGCTCTGTCTTGCCTCCTTGGAACCTACCCTTGTCTAAGACGTGTAAGATTGCAGTTCCGAAGCCTAGACTTACTTAACTTCACCTTCCTTATGTTTCCCACGGCTGCATTCTAAAAATTATCTATTTTTGACATGGTCTCTGCATGTGTGTGTGTGTCTTTTCTCTCTCCAATCAAATGTTCCCTCTTTGTCTAATTTTTCCAACAAATGTATATGAGAAGTACATTTCAACCTGAAAAACACTATGCTGATATGAAAACAGTTGCAGTCGAGTCAGTTCCGACTCACGGTGACCCTGTGTGTGTCAGAGTAGAACTGTGTTCTGTAGGGTTTTCAGTGACCGTTTTTTGAAAGTCGATCACCAGGCCTTTCTTCCAAGGTGCCTCTGGGCAGACTCAAACTGCCAGCCTTCCAGTTAGCAGCCGAGTGCGTTCACCGTTTGTACCACCCAGAGACTCCTCCATGCTGATGTTAGTTGTTGTTAAAAATAATGTAGCGCTTTGGTTTTTCTTTGGCTTCCTCTGACCGTAGGCACTCTGGTTTCCCCTGTTGGAGGCAATGATGGCCCCTCAGAAGCTGTCCAGCTCAGCTGCACCTCATCCATACTCCGAAGGTAAGTTCATCAGAACTGAAGCCCATCTATACCATACACCCGATTTTTATCTGCTAAAAATGATCATTATGCTACCTTTCCCCAGTAGCGTATTCTTATTATTTCTCTTAATGAGCCCGTATTCGTTAGTCTTATCTTTTCAGGTTTAATTCCTTCTGTGAAGAACAGTGGTCTTTACGACTTTATCAACACTTAGTTTTAAAAATATCAAACTGGCCTTGTTTAACATAGTTTCTAAGAGGCTATGTAAATCTGCTCTTTTCCACTGACTTATAGGAAGAGCTGAAAAGTCTCATTTTAAACTGACCTTAGTATTGCCCTTTTATTATCACAGCTCTGAAGTCTATGACCATGCAGGTTCTAAACAGCATGGCTGCTTTTATTGGTCTTCCGTCAATCTTGCAAAGAATCTTACAGGTGAGTCAAAAGGGGGGAAAAGTGAACATTGATCAATTTTAAGTAATATTTTAGTTATATGTAAATAACAGCAAATTTAGGCTAATGTTTTAAGTGGGTCTCAAGCATTATGCAGCTAATTTTTAGCATGAGCTGGAGATCTCTTGACCCTTGTCCTAGAATCTTTCTGTCGCTCCATTGGAATGGGTTTGCCAGGTACACGTCTGTGACCTTCAGTTAGGGTGGGCAGCCTTCAGATGTGAGCTTGGGATTCAGATACACAAGCTTCCTATTGGTGTGCTTACTGAGAGAGCACTATCACTTATTTCCAGCTGATTATGCGTTTTAAATAATAATAAAAAAGATAACCTAAAAAATAAGTTAACATAGGCATTTCATAAGCATGGGCTGTTGCTTAGGTTTTGTGACTCATCCTAAAACTTTTTTTATGTTTAAGACTCAACCCCTAAATTCTAGCCAGCTCTGCATCCAAAGCCTTTACAGGAAACACCATTCTAGCCTATTTTCTTTAGCAAAAAAGCCTAAACCTTTTCAACTTTATGAGAGAGAACACTAAAAATACAGTAAGGTGTATTTTCACAAAAACTTGTGAACATTCTTGGGGAACATAGCAGGAATTATATTTAGAATCCTTCTTGTCTTCCCTCACCTTGCAATGTAGAGTTGCACCAATAAAATAAAAATTTTTTTAAATCTAACTAGTACGATTCCGTTGGTCTTTTTAATTTTCTAATGATTTTTATCCAATCAAGAAATTCCCTATCAGCCCATCTTTTAAGACTCTCCAAGCTCTACTTCCCATCTGTTGTGAAGCCTCTGGGCCTTTACTGATCTCTGTCCAGTAGTTCCATCACCACATTACCATTTAGAATGTATTTTTACAGATATTCTCTCATTTGATCCTTAGCAACTTTCATGTGTTGAATAATTCTTTGATATAGACTACTTCTCATATCCATTTTAAAATACATTAATCATAAGGTTTTTAATCATATCTAAAGTAATATCTCCATAAGGCAGGAATACTCTAACTTACCCAGTAAATTAGAAAAAAATGAAATCCTAAAAATAAAGGTGGATTCTCTCAGTATATACATTTTACTTCATGTTACACTTTAACCATAAATTATAACAAATAAAAATCTCTTTTTCCCTTGGCAAAAGCATAGGAGTGTTTTTTTTTTTTTTTATTTTGTATTTCATGATTCATATCTTTGAAGGCTTTTGGTATTTGAACATCTTCACCTTATTTTGAGTTATACTGGCATTTGCTGTCATTTTTTCCTATCATTTTCTACTGTCGTTTTTAACTCCCAGTAATCAGTATTGTATGCTATTTTTTAAATTCCTTATTTGCACATGCGTGATTACTGTAATAATAATTCTGCCTTATATTTGTGTAGAAATATTTATTTTCTCAAAGTGCTTTTACTGATATCCCATTTGAAGTTCACAACAACTTCTAGAGGTAGGTACCCATTGCTGTTGAGTCGATTACGACTCCTAGCGACCCTGTTGAACAGAGTAGAACTGCTCCATGGTGTTTCTAAGGAGCAGCTGGTGGATTCGAACTGCCGACCTTTTGGTTAGCAGCCAAGCTCTTAACCACTGTGCCACCAGGGCTCCATTTGGTCATTATGTACTTTTATTTTATCTAGTCATCCAACCATCATTTATTGATCAGTCCCTCCTACCAGGAACTAAAGAATACAACAGATGAAAGGCACAGTTCTCACCCTGAAAGAACTTTTAGAAGATAGACAGGCAATGTTCTGATCTAAGTCATCCCGGGGCTTTGTGCAGGTGGCCACCTGTGGGATTATCTTCTCCAAACCTCAGGAAGAGTGATTGCCACTTCTGCACCCCACCCCTTTCCGACCACATGGTTGCGGCAGGAGCGACCATGGCAAGCACAGCCTTACCTCCTGGCTCTGACTGAGTGACTCGGTGGGCAACTGGGCCAGTCAGGGTCCTGAACTTGAGAAAGACACGTGAGTCTCTCTTCAGGTTTCTGGACTCTATAAGATACAAAGCTGAGGAGCTGACAGTGACAACTTTTCCATCATGTGGACTGGAATAGTGAAAGAAGATAATCTTCAGAGAGAAGGAGAGGAATGAAGCAGACACAGAGAAGAGAGTAGACAGTATGTGTGGAGAGGAGATGAGATGCGAGGAGAAGAGGCAGAGCAAAGAGGAAACAGGACACGCGGAGAGGAGACCATGTGGAGAGCAGATCTGGTACCATTTCAGCTCCACTTCTCGTTCTTAAGGCTCACCTCCATCCCTGTGCTTGGATTCTCGAGACACCCCAGTGTCTTTACAGTAATTATCATTTCTGTATGTTAGATTGAGTTGGGTTTCTGAACATATGTAAGCAAAGAAGTGCCAGTAAACACACTCCTGAAACAGGCTGCAGAGTCAGAAAGGATATGGAGGAGGAGGTATCTGAACCGAATTGCAAAGAGCTAAAGGGGTCAGGGAGTGGGAAGGTAGCAACATTCTACCAAACTGAGCTATGTGTATGCAGAGACTTGGAGGTGGAAACGTGGTGTATTTGGGGAGCGAAAGTATAAGTGTGCTTGGAACATAAGGTGAGAATAAATGGGAGTCACAGTGCTGAAATTTGCAATCGGCAGGGACTGCGTCCTCAAATGCTTCATAATCCATGGTGAGGACTTTCAGTTTTATTCTAAAATCAATAACCTGTCATCAAAGGATTTTAAGAGGATTTTTGGAAAGATTACTCAGGCTGCATTATACAGGATAAACTGAAAGGGATCAAGACTGAAGGCATAGAGGTCCCTAGAATGTAATAGGTACTCAAAGTTTGTTTGAGTTACACAGAATAAAGAAGAGAAAATGGATTTGGAAATTACTTGTATGATAGAGTCCACTGGACTGTTTGACTGTTTAGATGTAGGGGGAGATGGGAAGAACCTAGTTAATCCCATTTCAGGTTCATGCAGCTCACAGGGAGCAGGGGGAGAATATAACACTAGGGTTTGGGAGGAGAGGACAGAAGTGGAGATGTAGATTTGAAAGTCATCAACACAGAGGGGCTGCTTAAATTTTTGAGAATAGATAAACACTATTAGGAATGAATTAGCAAGAAAAGCAGAGGGCCAAAGATGAAGTTCTAGGAAACATCTAAGAATCAAGACTAGTAACCTATCTTTATCTCCTATTAGAATAGAAGGACCTTGAGACACTAGACTATACACTTTGCTTATTACTCGAATTGCCATCATATAGCCCAGAGGCACCTGGCATATAATAATAGGTGTTCAATAAGTACTTCTAGAGTGAACAAAAGTGAAGGATGGAGGAACACTATTTTTGGCCAAGATGAAATAACAGAAACCGGATTTTACCCTTCTGTCTGAAACAACCAGAGAATGGACAAAAGATATGAAATAGTGGTTTCTAAAACACTGGACATCAGGCAGCAAAGGACAGTGATTCCTGAGAGACAGGAAATAAACAAAGTGAGCCTATGTTTGTCGCAGGCTAATGTCTTGAGAAAGTTTCCAGGCCAGAAGGGGATCCCAGGCAGTGTCCAGCGTACTCCTTGATTTGAGGAGAGGGAGTCCAGAGAGGCCAAGGCAGCTAGAGTTTGCAGGGCAAGTATCAGGAGAGCACTGCAAAGAGAGAACTCCAGAGACGTGCAGAGGGCCCCCTCAGGTGCTCAGCACATGCGTGTGAGGAAACTGCCCTGACCAGGGAAATAAACCACCTGGAGGATTAGAGAGAGCAGTACTCAGGCTCACACAGGGCCAAGAAGAGTGCCTTTCTCACCAGCAAGACTAAAAAACCTCCTGAGTTATGTAGCATTGGGTAGAATACTCAGAAGTACTCAATGATAGAAAACAGCCCTAGACCAGACAGCTCTGGTCATGCCTAACAAACCTTAAAAGCAAGACCTGAAAGGATAAAACTGATTCCAAGCAACTTAACTACATCCAGAATAAAGCTTAAAAATAGTTTTAGGAGTTCCAATTGATCCAGGACCCAACCATGTAAAATTTACAGTATCTGACATTCAGTCAAAACTTAACAGAGTTGCAAGCAAGCTGGAAAATGAAACCCAGGTGTATAGCGTACATATTAGAATTAGCAGACAAGGGCATCAAAACAAGAAAAGATGAGTGGACTTGAAGACATAGTAATACAAACTCTTCAAAATGAAGCACACAGAGAAAAGTGAATCAACAAAAATATGAACAGAATATCAGTGAGCTGTGAGATAATTTCAAGTAGCCCAATGTATGTGTCTAGTGATTGATCTTTCCTGATGACATGTCCATAGGAAGCAAGATGAAGTCTCACCATCCAGTAGAGGGTCAGTGAAAACAAAGGAAGCCCTCCATGAGATGGATTGACACAGCGGCTGCAACAGGGGGCTCAAAGATACCAAAGATTGAGAGGTGCAGGACTGGGCAACGTTTCACCCACTTTGATATAATCAACATTTATATAACACTCCATCCAACAACAGCAGAGTGCACATTCTTCTCAAGTGCACATGGAACATTTACCAACATAGACTATTCAGGTCTATAAATCAAGTCTCAATAAATTTAAAAGGATCCAAGTGAAAAAGTATGTTCTCTGATCATAATAAATTAAATTAGAAATCAATAACAGAAAGAAAAAAAAAAAACCCCGTTGCCATCAAGTTGATTCCAACTCATAGCGACCCTATAGGACAGAGTAGAACTGCCCCATAGAGTTTCCAAGGAGCACCTGGTGGATTTGAACTGCTAACCTTTTGGTTAGCAGCCATAGCACTTAACCACTACACCACCAGGGTTTCCAATATAACAGAAAGCTAACGGAAAAATTCCCAAATATTTGAAATGTAAATAGACTTCTAAATAAACCATGGATCAAAGAAGAAATTAAAAGGAAATTTAGAAAATATTTTAAACTGAGTGAAAAAAATGTATCAAAATTTGTGAGATGCCACTAAAGCAGTTCATTTATAGCCCTAAACACCTATATGAGAAAAGAAGAAAGGCTTCAAATCAGTGACCTCAACTTCTACCTTAGGAAACTAAAAACGAACCTAAGTGCCTGTCAGCAGATGAATGGATAAACAAACTATGGTACATACACAATGGAGTACTGTGCAACGATACAGAACAATGATGAATCTGCGAAACATCTCACAACACGGATGAATCTGGAGGGTGTTATGCTGAGTGAAATAAGTCAATCAGAAAAGGATAAATAGTGTATGGGACCACTATTATAAAAACTTATGAAAAGGTTTACACACAGAAAGTAACAATCTTTGATGGTTATGAGGGAAGGGAAGGGTGGGGAGGGAAAAACACTAACTAGACAATAGATAAGTGGTAACGTTGATGGAAACCCTGGGGGTGAGGTGGTTAAGTGCTACAGCTGCTAAGCAAAAGGTTGGCAGTTCTAATCCACCAGCTGTTCCTTGGAAACTATGGGGGGTTCTACTCTGTCCTATAGGGTCGCTATGAGTCAGAATCGACTCAACAGCAACAGGTTTTTAACTCTGATGAAGGATAAGACAGTACACAATACTGGGAAAGTCAGCACAGCTTGACTAAGGCAAGGTCATAGAAGCTTCATAGACACATCCAAACTCTCTAGGGGACCAAGTTACTGGGCTGACGGCTGGGGACCATGGTCTCGGGGGACATCTAGCTTAATTGGCATAACATAGTTTATAAAGAAAATGTTACACAACCTACTTTGGTGTCATGGATTGAACTGTGTCCCCAAAAAATGTATGTCAACTTGACTAGGCCATGATTCCCAATACTGTGTGATTGTCCACCATTTTGTCATCTTACGTGATTTTCCGATGTGTTGTAAATCCTACCTCTGTGATGTTAATGAGGCAGGATTAGAGGTAATTATGTTAATGAGGCAGGACTCAGTCTACAAGAGTAGGTTGTATCTTGAGTCAATCTCTTTTAAGATATAAAAGAGAGAAATGAGCAGAGGGACAGGGGGACATCATACCACCAAGAAAGCAGAGCTTGTCCTTTGGATCTGGGGTTCCTGTGCTTAGAAGCTCCTAGACCAGGGCAAGATTGATGACAAGGACCTTCTCCTAGAAGTGACAGAGAGAGGAAGCCTTCCCCTGGAGCTGGCACCTTGAATTCAGACGTCCAGCCTCCTAAACTGTGAGAGAATAAATTTCTCTTTGTTAAAGCAATACATTTATGGTATTTCTGTTACAGCAGCACTAGATAACTAAAACATTTGGTGAGTAGCATCTGGAGTCTTAAAAGCTTACGAGCGACCATCTAGGATACATTTACTAGTCGCACCCCATCTGGAGCAAGAGAGAATGAAGAAAACCAAATACACAAGGAAACATTAGTCCAAAGGACTCATGGATCACAAGTACCGCAGCCTCCACCAAACAGTCCAGCACTGCGAGGTGGTGTCTGGTTACCAGCACTGACTGCTCTGACAGGGATCACAATAGAGGGTCCCAGACAGAGCTGGAGAAAAATGCAGAACAAAATTCTAACTCACAAAAACAAGACCAGACTTACTGGTCTGATAGAGACTGAGAAACACCAAGAATATGGCTGCTGGACATCCTTTTAACTCAGTACTGAAGTCACTCCTGAGGTCACCCTTCAGCCAAAGATTAGAAGGCCTGTAAAACAAACAGTAACACACGTAGTTCAACCACGTTCATGAGACTAAATGGGCACACCAGCCCAGGCACAAGGATGAGAAGGCAGGAGGAGACGGGAAAGCTGGATGAATGGAAATGAGGAACCCAAGGTCAAGAAGGGGGAGAGTCTTGACACATCGTGGAGTTGGCAACCAGTGTCACAGAGCAAAATGTGTATTCATTGTTTAATGAGAAGCTAATTTGTTCTGTAAACTTTCACCTAAAGCACAATAAAAAAAAGAAGAAAAAATAGAGAAGAAAGTGCAAATTAAACCCAAAGTAAGTAGAAGAAAAATAATAAACCAAACTAAACCAAATCCTGTGCCATCGAGCCGATTCCGACTCATAGCAACCCTATAGGACAGAATAGAACTGCCCCATAGGTTTCTAAGGAGCCACTGGTGGATTCCAACTGCTGACCTTATGGTCACTTGCCACCAGGGCTCCAAAATAATATACAGTAGAGTAAAAATCGCAAAGCAGGAGAGAGCATTAGAATTGATCAAACCAAAAGGACGTAATTTTCTTTTTCATCATAAGTTGTTTTCTTTGATTTTTGATGTGTGGGTGTGTGTTCCTTTGAAAATATAAAAATTAATTTTTAAAAAGCTCAAGCTTGGAGGAGGTCCTTAAATTTGGCAATAAATGTCTTTGGATTTTGAATAGTCAGTAAGTCAGATTGCAGAAGGTTAAGGGGACATTAGTAGAGAGAAAGTGGGAAGAGCAGGAATAGATTAATCAGGAAAAAATCGACAATAAAAGAAAGAGGAAAATAGGGTGACAGCTAGATTTGAAACAACCCAAGCCTGTTGCCTTCAAGTTGATTTTGGCTCATAGCGGATGCCACATCTTTCTCCCGCACAGTGGCTTGTGGGTTCGAACCACCAACCTTTTATGTTAGCAGCCGAGCACTTAACTACTGTGCCACCAGGGCTCCTGATAACTAGATAGACAGCAGAATTAAGCAAAGACACTGTTATTGATGTTGATGGCAGCGGTACTTAGTACAGGAGACTTGAAGGCAGAGAAGGAGTCAGAGAGAGACAGAATGACTGAATGAATGAAGATATTGGAGGAGGGAGGAGGACAAACTTGGGTGAGGAAACACCTTCAGCTATTAGAAACCGTTTCGAGCTTTCCTACGTCCTTGACCCCTCGTGTTTATTCAGACCGATGCCTGGGACCTGAATTATACAGGTTTCTCTCGTGAACGTTAGGTGATGGGTTGGGGAGCGTTTTTAAGGAACCATACTTACGTTATCTACATTCTGCCTTCACTGTTTGCTTTCAGTGATCTTCACTCAACGACGAAAGTAATTCTTGGCTTGTGAGAAACTTTCTGACTCTCTTAGTGAGGAAATTAAAGCAAACAAGTGATTTCTGTGCTAACCTGCTGGGGGCATCGTTCATGTTTTAAAGTAATGCTTGATTGACAAAGATTTTAATTTTAAAACAAACACGTACATGACATAATAGGTACCAGAAATCAATAGGGGGGAGAAAAAGGTGGCCATCACAGCTTTTTCTAGTGTGCTTTTTGGAAAAGAAATTTATGTGGGGTACCCAAGTGTGCTCTTCTTTGACAGTCTACAAACAAGTTAAAAGAGAAGCTTCAGCGGTTACTCAGTGCTGAAGAATCCAGCTGACATCTTTGGAAGCTAATTTGAACAGCTAGTAGATTGTGTATATGCTATGCGGGAAGGCTTCAGCTCCCTTTTGCATTTTATAATTTATGTGGTCCCAGCATGAGGTAATTTTATGACTTTGCCTTTAAATTATGTATATTAAAGTGAAATGTACTGATACAAATATAGACATGCCCTATAAAGATTTAAGACCTCTTTATTTTCCAAATCAGCCCCGTCATAAACAAATACCAGAGCTGTCCTATGCTGTAGCTATATTAGCACGTTGGATGCACATGTTATAATATCATAATAGGTTTTTTTTTATAATAAGATATTACCAAAGTGTGCATTAATACTTTGGCTGAGAAATAAGTGTACTTATTAAGAGCTTGACCAGAAACATAATTGAGTGCAAGTTCAGAACATTAACATGGGTCTGTCATTGTTGTGGGCTGTGGAGTCGCTTCTGACTCATAGCGACCCTAGAGGACAGAGTAGAACTGTCCCATAGGGTTTCCAAAGAGCAGCTGGTGGATTCGAACTGCCGACCTTTTAGCAGCTGAGCTCTTAACCCCTGCACCACCATGACTCCAACATGGGTCTAGTTCTGTGTAAAAAAAAAAAAGAAAAAGAAAAAATTCTCCAGTGGATATTTAGCCTGAGTTGTTTCTCTAGTATTAAAGGACTAGTCTGAGATACCTGTAGTCTTGCCTTTGATAAATGGTCTACACATTCCAGGTCACTTTAGCTGAGCGGTACAGTCTCCAGCTGTGAAACACGAAATCTCTTCATTGAGCTTAAGTGACCTGTTCAAGCTCAAACTTGGGAAGTTGTTAATTGGTCCCCAAATTCATAATTACCATCTACCTTCAGTCTCTTCCACATAACCTCAGCAGCAGGGACCAGGAACATATGGCAGACAGTCCCATGACGCTGTAGACCACTGAAAGAACTGAAGAGCAGCCTGAGTTAGAAACTGCACCTCCCCATCTTCAAGCGCTGTCCCCAGAGCCCAGAAGAGAAGAAGACTGTTGCGCAGGAGCGAGAAGGTGTTTCTGAGCGTCTGCTCTCCTAAGTTCTTCCTGCTCTCACAGCCTTTTTTCTTCTTAACTTCTGAACTCACAGTTACTCTTAAAGCACCACGATCTCAGTAACCCCTGCTCCCTAAGAAGTAACCAGAAATGTTACCCTTATTTTCCATCAAACATTAGTTTATATTTCTGTACGTGGGAGACCAGTAGTGTGTTAATGAAAAACATGGTTTCTGATATACCTAGATCCATATCCCAGCTTATTCTGCTTCACAGTTTTGTGACCTTAGAAAATTTTCCTTAACCTCTCTGAGCCTCAGTTTCTTCATTCATAAAAGTTATTGAAGGAATTTAGGGAGATGGTACATTTAAAGTGCTTAACACTGTACTTAGCATATGCTACCCACTTAGTTGGAGCCCTGGTGGTGCAGTGGTTAAGTGATACGGCTGCTGACCAAAAAGTCGGTAGTTCAAATCCACCAGCCGTTGCTTAGAAACCCTATGGGGCAGTTATTCTCTGTCCTTTAGGGTCACTTTGGGTCGGAATCGACTCAACGGCAGCGGGGTTTTTTTACCTACTTAATTAAAGAGGAGCTGTTATTATCATTATTAATACTTGGATTCTCCTGTTTGCCAAAGGAAAGAGTCATTTATGGCAAATATAACCTCATAGTAAAGTAATAGACTTGACATATTCATTTATTAGCAATTTTTTTATTGTAATTCTCAGACTAGCCATAGGTGCACTAAAGGATCACACAGTATGCTGACGGGAGTGTACATTGTGTACTAAAGCCTTTTGGTAGAGCAATTTGGCAGTGTATATCAGTATCCATAAAAGATGCCCTTTTTGAGTCTGTAATTCCCTTTCTGGAAATCTCCTCTAAAGAAACAGTCAGAGATTCAGACCCAGAGTTGCATCATCAGCATTGGGCTGGGGAGAAGGAAAGCCTGAATGTCCAGCAGCAGAGAATGGCTGAATAAAATGTGGTGTTTCCACAGGATTGATACACTGCAGCTAGTCAGAAATGTGACATATTTGATGATATGGGAAAGCGTTCAAAATATACTATTAAGTAAAAAAAAAGATGTAGAAGTGTTAGTGAAATACTCAAGTTTTACACACTGAGAAATACATTTCCCTCTCTCCTTTCTCTCTCCTTCCCCCCAAATTAGAGAAGAATATACTTTAAAATATCACCAGTGTTTGTCTCTGAGTGGTTGGATTTCAGTTTTGGGATTTTTTATTTGTTTGTTTTTTGCTGCAGAAGACCTCTATTTTATTCACTGTGCTTTAGGTGAAAGTTTACAGAGCAAATTAGTTTCTCCTTCGACAGTTCTTACACAAATTGTTTTGTGACATTGGTTGCAATCCCCACGATATGTCAGCGCTCCCCTCCCCCACCCCGGGTTCCCCATTTTGCTTTCTTTTTTGTACACTTCAGTATTTGTCAGATTGTATGTAATGGCCAAGTCGCCTGGCATGCCTGGTATGAGAAGCGGTGAAGGAGAGATTGAGTGCTTGGGTATCTATTGTTTATTGGTAGTGGGCTTAATTGAAAAAGCTTTAAAAACTGAAAGCTGCTTTCTCAGATGTTGCTTGTCTGCTAAACTGAAGCAGTATGGTTGGTTTGGGCCAGGGAGACGCTAAAACTTCTTTATAGCGTATGGGTTGCAGGAGGGATTGTTGGATAGCTGCTGGATGTTCCTGAGTGCATAGGTTTTAACGTAGCAGATAATAAGAGCTCAAACAGGGAAAGCAGATATTTAATATGAACGAGAGGGAGCTCTGGTGATGCAGTGCTTGGCTGCCAACTGAAAGGTTGCAGGCTCAAACCCACAAGCTGCTCCATGGGAGAAAGATGTAGCAGTCTTTCTCTGTAAAGATTGCAGTCTTGGAAACCTATGGGGCAGTTCTGTTCTGTCCTACAGGGTCTCTGTGAGTTGGAGTCCATTCAGTGGCAGTGGGTTTTTGGTGTGAAGAAGAAGCTTCTTGCAGAAACAAAACCAGGGCAAAGTTTAATTAGACTTGCAAAGAAGATTGTTAAGTAGGGGGCATGGATCACTTAAGTTTTACTTAATTTTTCCAAAATATTTGGGATGGCCAGAGGGAGACTGGTGTGCATCTCCAATGAAAGATTCATGGCGGAGTATCTTGTGACTATAGAAAAATACTTACGAATATTTGGCTTTTTCAGATAACTTGTATTTTAAAGTAATTTTAAAATACCAAGAATTGTAACAGAATTATAATTTTTTATTCCTAATTAGGATCCAGTTTATGGAAAAGGAAAACTTGGAGAAATCCAGGGACTTATACTGGGCATGTTGGATACCTTCAGCTATGAACAGGTAAGCTACTTGCTGTTTCTAAGCCTGTCCTGGGGTAGAAAGAAGGTATTTCTTTTTTCTTTATACCTGTACTTTTTCTTTAAAAGTTACCGTCTGTTTAGTGGAAATTTGTTAGATTGAGGTATGTTTTTTGTTTTTAATTTTTAAATTTCCCTAACCTTATTTTATTTATATGTATTTAGCCAAAAATGGGAATACATATGATTCTGATTCACTATCTTTTTTGATTTATTGGTAATGAGAAAAATACCTTTTTTCCCCAAATGAAAAGGTGTGAAAAACTTTTCTGGACAAAGAATTGAATGCAAAGATACAGCCCATAAAAAGGAAGGGTCGGAATGAGTCTAGAAAATTGCAAAAGAGAATTAAATGAGTGTTCTTTTAAACCTTCTGAACAGATCATTTCCACTAAGTAGAAGTGGTCCTTCATCTTCCCGACTCAGAATCGCCTGTAGCTTTCATTCTCAGCAAGTGCCCAGCTTGGTCTGCCGATTTTTTTCTTAGTGTACTTCAGAGTGAGTCATGAAGCCACCTAGGAAAAGTGCTGTTTAGACATGTTAGATACCATGGCTGGTTTTTGAGGAATCTGAGAGAAGAAAAATACAATTCTGGGTGACAGAGCTTTTCTTAGAGAGCTGGAAGATCTGCAGTCTTGCCTAAGTGACGCTTGATACGCCTGTAGGCACAGACTCCGGGTTAGTGGAAGCAAAGCTGAGTGCAAGGCAGAAAATCTTTGCCAATCTTGGAACTATAGACGAGGAGGAAAATATGAGGTTGATTGGAAAGAATTAGAACATTTAGATGTGTAGAACTAACAGCTTTGCATTGTGGGTAAAATTAAAGGACCAGGCTGTACATCAAGGAGAGTGGGCGGGCAGTACCTAGCTCAGTCAGGTACCCAGCTGGGTATTTCAATGATATACATGAATGTTGAGAATTAGGTATAGTATGAAAACAGTACTCTATAAGCACATAGAATCCCTAAAGTGACTTGCTGTGATAGCTGTGAAAATGTCTTTATGTGACTTAATGACAGATGTCACACACAATCTCGAATAGATTCAAATGACTCATAAGTGCTGATCAGTAACAGGTGATCTCTCTGCCCAAGAGTGATGAAGACTGAGTAATAGCTGTCAGCTTTTCCACTGAAACAGGTTATTTGAAACATTGCTGTGACTGCAGGTTCCATAAAAATTTGGGGATCCAGAACTTTGCTGCGTTCTTTCTTGTGAAACTTTGGGCTGTTCAGAGAGAAGGTATTATATAAATGTAATAAATCAATAGATTTGGATTTTTCTAGTAATTTGAAAACCCATATCTATTTATTTATTACATTTATCTAGTAATTTGAAAACCTAAATCTATTTATTACATTCATCTAGTAATTTGGAAACCCAAATCTTTTGATTTATTACATTTATATAATACCATCTCTCTGAATGGCTCAGTTTCATAACAAAGAACATAGCTAAGTCTGGATCCCTGATTTTTGTGGAAACTGCAGTCACGGCAATGTTTCAAATAACCTTTTCACTGGAAAAGCTAATGGCCGTTACTCAGAGAGAAGGTATTATGCAAGGAGCCCTGGTGGCACGGCGGTTAAGAGTTATGGCTGCTAACCAAAAGGCTGGTGGTTCGAATCCATCAGCTGCTCCTTAGAAACCCTATGGGGCAGTTCTCCTCTGTCCTGTAGGGTCACTATGAGTCAGAATTGACTAGACCACAACGGTTTTCAGTCTTTTAACAGATACACTCGTCATTACTCTGCACTTTAAGGTCAGCTACTTAAAATTCAGGGCTTTTTGACGTTTGCTTGTTTGATCAGTTTTATCCCCGGGTGGTGCAAATGGTTAAGCCCTCAGCTGGTAGCCAAAAGGTTGACATTTTGAACCCACCCGGGGCGCCTTGGAAGATATTCCTGGCAGCCCGCTACCGAAAGGTCACAGCCCTGAAAACACTACGGAGCAGTTCTACTCTGCACGCATAGGGTTGCCACGAGTCAGAAACAACTCCACAGCAACACCGTGTAATTTCCCTTGTTTGTAGTTGAAAACGAAGCAAGTGCCGCTCCCCACTTATTGCCTCTTTTCACTTCATAAACAGTTGTTGGTTTTCGTTTTGGTCTCTCGTAGACCCTGCTGGAAACAACAACTAACCTTCTAAACCAAGATCTCCATTGGTCGTTGTGTCATCTGAGAGCCTCGGTCACCAGAGGATTGAATCCCAAGCAGGATTACTGCTCTGTGTGTTTGCAGCAGTACAAGAGACGCCAGGAAATGGCTGATGAGATTATTGTCTTCAGGTAAGAGAGGGGAGGAGATGTTGCGTGTGTGTGCTACGTGTCCATGGATGGTTATTACTAGGCAGGAATATACTTGACACATAGTCCAGTAATGGACTGATTCAGTCAGTCATTCTCACAGTGAGCAAGACAGGCAGAGTTCCCACCCTTGTAGAGCTTACCTTCTGGATGGGGTGGAGAGGCGTGGGGGGTGGTGTGATCAGGCAGTAAATAAATAAAGAGTAGCAAGAGCTATGAAGAAAGGGAATAGTCAAGGATGACTCCACAAAGTTTTTGGCCTGAGAAACTGGAAGATTGGAGTTGGCCTGAGAAACTGGAAGATTGGAGTTGCCACTTACTGAGCTGTGGAAGATTAGAGGAGAGAATAGGGTGGGGGTGGAGTAGGGGAAATCAGAAGTTTGTTTTTGGACTGCATCCAGAGTAGAGTTCTTGAGGAGACAGATATGTGGGGTTCAGGGGGGAAGGTCTGGGCTGAAGGCATAAATTTGGTAGTCATCAGCTTCAGGTGGTATTTTAAAGCCGTGGGGCTGGATGTAATCATTAAAAGAGCTTGGGTAGCAATAGAAGAGTTCCAAAGATCGATTTCTGGGGTACGCCAGCATTTCCGGTTGAAGCAATGAGGAGGAATCAGTAAAGATGGCTGAGAGTTAGTGTCAGTGAGGAAGAAAGGAGAATGACAAGAGAATGGGGCTTTATAGTCAACTGGAGAAAGTCTTTCAAGGACAGTGTGTCAAATGCTGCTGATAGTGAAGATGAGGGCTGAGAATCGTCCATTAGATTTAATAGCAGAGTCATTGGTGATCTTGACGAGAGCGGTTTCACGGGGGTGGTGGGAATGAAAGCCTGATTAGAAAGTGTTCAGGAGACAATAGGAGACAATTTGGAGACACCAAGGATAGGCAGCATCCACCATCTTTTAAAATTCTCCACAGGCAAGAGAAACAAGGAGAGGGGAGTAGACTTGTGAGCAGAGGGACAAGGTCTGTGTTCCTGCAGCTAAATAACAGTGAGAAAGATGTAACCATGAGGAAGACTGGTGGATGTTTCAATATTAGATTCACACTCTTACCAGCTCTGAAACAAGGGGGAAGGTACCTATACCAGAAAACGTCATGTGTCTGTGTAAGGGCATTTTTAAACTTGGTTCCAGTTTTTACTGGATCTTTGATTTGTTGGATGAGTCTAACTCAGTGTGGCTCAAGAATCTACACTTTCAGAGCCTTATTCCTCCTGGAAGCTATTGGTGGTTTTCTAGGCATTTATAAACACAATTCCCAACTTCTGGGAGGCTCATATGCTAACTCAGTATAATCAATAGAGAATTTCTTCATAGGGATATTGCAAGAATTTACTGGAGTACTGAGTTTTTTGTTTTTTGTTTTTTTAATTTATTTTCTTTTTGTTGCTGTCGTTGAAAATATACACAGCAAAATATACACCAATTCAACAGTTACTGTGTGTAAATTCAGTGACATTGGTCACATTCTTTGACTTGTGCAACCTTTCTCACCCTCCTTGTCTGAGTTTTTCATCCCCCATTAACATTATCTCACTGCTTCCTAAGGTTCCTATCTAATCTTTTGAGTTGCTGTTGTCAGTTTGATCCTGTATATATCTTAAAAGAGCATAATGCTCCAGGCAAACACCTTCACTAGTTAAGCTAAACTACTGTTTGGTTTTAAGAAGACTTCAGGGGATATTTTTAGTTTAATGTTTAAAGATTATCTCAGAGCAATAGTTTCAGGGGTTCATCTAGCCTCCAGGGCTCCAGAAAATCTGGATTCCATTAGAATTTGAAATTCTGTTCTGCATTTTCCCTGTTTGGATCAGGATTCTTCTATAGAATCTTTGATCAAAATGTTCAGTAATGGTAGCCAGGCACCATCCAGTTCTTCTGGTCTCATGGCAGAGTATGTAGTTGTTTGTGAAGGCAATTAGCCATACATACATCTTTTCAGCCATTCCTGACTCTCTTTCCTCTATTGCTCCAGGTGAATAGAGACCAGTTGCTGTGCCTTGAATGGCTGCTTTAAGCTTTTAAACCCCAGGTACTACTCAGTGAGTTAGGAGATAGAACAGAAGCACCGAACACATTGTTAGGCCAGTTAACTGGGAGGTCTCATGAAACCATGGCCCTAAACCACCAACGGAACCAAATCTCATGAAGTGTTTGGTTAGTACTGACATTTTTGTAAATGCTTAATCAAATCACAGCTCCTGCCTTGAATTTGATAAGGCAGACCACCCATATTATCAAGCTACTTACTTAATCATGGTTTTCCATTATTAACTTTTTTTCAAACTGTCTGTAAGTATTTCCTAGTTAGAGAAGTGAACTGAAATTCAACTCATTACCCAGGCGGTTGGTAGTCAGAGAACTGTGATTTGTTCCTTTGTGAGTACACAAATGTGTAAGTCTGGGTTTCAAAAAAAGAGAGGACAGCATTGAGTGAATTCCCTTTCTTGTTTCTTACCCTATACAGTCGTTGGTATATTGCAGCTTATTACAAATCTTCATTGTGTATAAATACACGCTAACATAGCTCATGTTTATGGATTTTCCGATAATGGAAAGTGGAAATTGATGGTCTTCCTTTTCCAGCTGTGGCCATTTGTATCACTCATTCTGTCTGCAAAACAAAGAGTGCACCCTAGAAACGGAGGGCCAGACAAGATGGACCTGCTACAAATGCAGCTCAGGCCACAAAGGGGGACAACTAAGTGAAAATTCATCTGGAATTAAGCAGGGAAGGATAACTCCATCACAGGTAAGGCTTGTTCTGCAGCCAGATAGACGCAGTCTTCTCTCGCCACGTTTTCTTTCAGGCCTGGCCTCCTTCTCCTCAGGTCAGTGGTGTTGCTAGGCGCCATCGAGTCGCCTCCAACTCATAGTGACCTTACGTAAAACAGAACGAAACAGGACATGGTCCTGCACCATCCTCACAGACACTGCTTTGTTTGAGCCCGTTTTTGCAGCCCCTGTGTCAATCCAGGCCTTACAGGCTTCAGCAGATTCACCCAAGGGTTCCCCAGCACACAGCATGTTCTGTTCTGTCTCTGTTAGTATTTGATGAGCCTCTCTTCCCTGCCCAGCACTGAAAAACAGGGATTTGAATAAGATTCCAAAAGTATAGATTCTTGACTCAGATTGAGTGAGACTTATCTGACAAATCAAAGAGCCAGTAAGAAGGGGAACCAAGTTTAAAGAAGCTCTTTAAAGAAGACCTTTCTTGTCCTTGAGAAGCTTACCATCTAGTTGAACAGAGGATGCACACACTTGAGCCTACTTAAGAACCTTTGGCAAAGTAACAGGTCAGCAAGTCCAAAATGCTGCAGTACTAATGAGTCATTTTTATGAGTGCCGAGCTGTCGTTTTTAAGTAGGGCTGATGATGGAGAAGCTGCATACGTGTATGCTCTATACGCGTTTTCTCAGCTGGGTAACTTTCTTCAAAGAATTTGATGCAATAATGTTCATTTGAGAACATTTTACATTGCCTTTGGAATCTAACTGTTGGACTCTGTGCAATTTTTGTCCGTTTTACAGCTTTTTAGTTTTTTTTTTTTAAAAAGAGCAGGCCATGGGGCAGGGTTTGAACTCTACTGCTTAGTAGTTTTGGGGAGAGCAGAGCTTGACAACACAAAAAGCTCAGTGTGGAGAAGGAGCAGTTACCAGAGCTGTGGGTTGATCATTGTGCTGTACTCAGCTGGACTTCCTTTTCAGAATTATAACATGGCTGCTAACCAAGAGGTCAGCGGTTCAAACCCACCAGCCGCTTTGTGAGAGAAAGATGTGACAGTCTGCTCCCATAAAGATTTACAGCCTTGGAAACCCTATGAGGCTGTTTTACTCTGTCCCGTAGGGTCGCTATGAGTTGGAATTGACTCGACAGCGGTGGGTTTGGTTGGTTGGTTGGTTTTTTAATAATGTTATACAAGCTGAAATGAGAACTATTTTGGCTTTTAAAAAAATTTTTTCTAGCTGGGTTCATTGATATTCTTAAGATACTGTTAGGTGATCTAGTGGGTTAGTAACACAAGAAGGGAAGGAAAAATGACACATGCTTTAGGAATTTTCACAAGGTTTGTGTTCTTTTAGCTTTCACAGCAACTTCACGAGGGTGATATTATTTTACAGCTGAAGGAACTGTAGCTCAGGGAAGGAGGGCCAGTATTTGAACTCAGGACCATGTGACCATCATCACCCCGAGTTTCCCTCCCTGCCACCCTCAACCTATTCTCTTTTTTATCATTTTGGCTTTACTGAAACCTGGTAAAGCTGATATTTAAAATATGTCCATACCTCAGTGGCTGTGCTAGCAACGATATCTTGTGTTCTGTGAACCATTTGCATTTTCAATTGTAAGAAAATTTAAAATGAAAACAATCTATATTATGACAACTTATTAAAATTTATTTCACGAAAGTTCTACTTCGTT
The DNA here is from genome assembly GCF_000243295.1 of Trichechus manatus latirostris. NCBI lineage: Eukaryota > Metazoa > Chordata > Mammalia > Sirenia > Trichechidae > Trichechus > Trichechus manatus. The sequence continues at coordinate 5,986,950 of NW_004444028.1, read as the reverse complement.
CTCTTTATTTCCTTGGAAAATCTGTCAGCCCTGGTTGTGGAGTTCTTACACAGAGCATCCAAACCACGTACATGGAGGGTAGCAGAGGTGAGGGCCCCAGGACTCAGCGATCAGCCACCTTCTACACCCAGAAGGTACCAAGTGCATCTGGAACTTCTCACGGCCTTCGTAATGCGATCCTTCTGTCAAATAGCCTGTTTCATCCTTTTCCGAGACTGTGATAATTGACTTTCACTTCTTCAGTTTCTGACTCCAGCTCAGCAGTATGCCACAGTTACCCTCAACACTGTACTTTCAGGGGAGAGAAAGTCTTTTGCTGCTCCCATCTCACTTCTTTTCTCACAACTGGTCAAGATATGCAGCCAGTAACTCTGATGCCTTAGTTCCTTGTCAACAGATGTGTATGGATGTGACCAGGGTTATCACCCAGGAGGCCTGCTTTTCTCTGGAATAAGAATTTTATTTTCCACAAACGGGAGAAATGACCCAAATTCCCTTCTTTCCTTACCTTCCTTCCCCGCTCAGGCTTACAGTAACTCAGTCTGAAACCTTTGGGTCAGCAGAATAGACCTTCCAAGTCTGAGTCTCTGTTTTGCTTTTGCTGTATATCACCCACAGATGAAATACATCGAAGAAACTAATTTCAACTGAAGTACTTATCATTCTGTTATTTTTTTCTCAGTAAATGCTTTTCACTTATATTTGTATGGTCAGATAGTTTAAGTTGCCTCTTTGATGACTCCTTTATTAAATTTGTAGTAGCACATAACGCTCTTCATGGCACTGGTTAGCATTAGAAGAAATTAACTTGTTATTAATTTTTAAAATAACAGTTGGTCAGTGGGCAACTTGATATAGATTCTAAAAAAGGGAATTGGAGATTTACTAGGTTTCAGTTTGAACAGTGTGATATTATTAGCAGGGCTGGGCGTTCTTGACAGCTGGTAATGCACGAACACGTTGTTATGTACCCGAAACATTCAAGTTGTTACTCCTTTTAAAACTTTGACAAACAAGAACGTTTAGCCATTTGTTAGGAAGTTTCGTAGCGCATTGCTTAAATTAACATCTTTTGAGATCTGGATAAATACAGATTTGGATATCAATAGAGAGTGAGGAACAATAGTAAAATGTCAGGGTTTTTTAGTTTTGCTTTTTCACTCCCAGGTAAATACCTGAAGAAGGAAGGGAGCTGGAAATAAACATAGCTGCACCCTCCTCTACTTATCCCAAAAGGAGAGACAGTAAATGGAAATAAGCTGATTTTGTTTCTTCATATTTGGAGTTGGTTTTATTTCTTAATTTTTAGAGTTGTCTAAGAAAATGCTTTGTGTTTTGGAGTGCATTTTTAAATAATGTTGGAGGGAAGTATTTACAACTTTCAAGTAATTACTCAGTCAGTGGCATTTATTTATGCTCACCAGTTGTGATTATCTGTAACTATTGTACATTGCTTATTTATTTTGAATTCCCACTGTAAATCGGAGATTTGGTTTACATGCTGTTTAATGAAATAGGAACACTAGTATTAATGCCTTGTCTTCATTTGTCAATTTTTAACCAAGTATTAGCTTTCCATTATGAACAGGTTAGACTCAAATATTAAATATGAGATTTCAATATTTGGTGATAGCAACACTTCTCAAAAGAATATCTTCTAAATTAAACTTACAAATTAAATGAAGATTAGTATGTCTCATGAGTTAGAATTGACTCAGCAGCAATGAGTTTTTGGTTTTTTTAATACGAATCAGAAGTGCAGAGAGGTAATAGATGATCATAATATAAATGAAATTTTTTAAAGAACTTTACCCATTTTCCAGTAAGCTTGTTACTGTACTCTAGTACTGAGTGATTTATTACTTCAGCCAGTACTTAACATATGCCTACTTTGAGCCAAACACTATTCTAGGTACTAAGTATGCATTGGTAAACAAAACAAACATAGTCCTCATCATCATGTAGCTTACCATCTAGTAAGGGAACGAGACAGTAATCAAGTAAACGAATATATCATTTCAGATTGTAATTTGAAATGCTGTGAGGTGCTGTGAGGAGAATAGAATGTCATGGGGATAATAGCATGAGGGAGGACCTACTTTAGATTGAATGGCCAGGGAATATATATCTGCAGAGATGACGTTTAAGCTAAGACCTGAAGGATAAGAAGGTAGCATCCATGTGAAGAACTAGAGAAAAATCATTCCAGGCAAGCACAAGGACCTGGGGAGGGAAATAATTTGGGTGTTTGAGGAACTGAAAGAAGATCAGTGGCTGGAACATAGTGACTAAAAAGAAATAGGGCAAGAAATAGGTTGAAGAGGGAGGTGGGGCCAGATCCTGCATAGCCTTATAGGCTCTGGTCAGGAGTTTGGGTTTTATTCTTAAAGTAATAGGAAACATAGAATGACCTAAAATGGAATATATGATCCAGTGACTGTGACTGTGCAAGACAGATAAGATAGCCACATTTGTGTTTCCAGCCCAGGCCTCACCACTTTTCCAGAGCAGGGTAACCTCAGACTCTTAAAGTTCTATAAATTTATGGCCTTCCCTTTGACCCAAAAAAGGCTTTTATGTCCGAGAGAGCTAAGGTCAACAATACTACTAAAAAGTGTTTTCAATATTTGTATAAAAGTCAAGCTTTGATGGAAATGTGTGCAAAGAATGTAAAAAAAAAAAAAAAAAAAACCCATTGTCTCATAAAATGTGAAGGGAAAAAAAAAGTTTAACAGTGATCAAAGAAATACAAGTTAAAACAACAGTATGATACAATTTTTCTACCTATTAAACTGGCAAAAAAATACATATTAAACTGGCACACATTAAAAAATATACGTGCCTATATACTGATATGGACGTGAGGAAACAGACACTCTTATGCTCTGCTAGTGGGATACACAGTTGTACAAGTCCACAATCCTTATCCAAGACCCTTTGGCCAGATATGTTCCAGAATTCAGAATTATTTGAATTTTAGAACAGTAATACAGGGGCTTCCACTCCTGGACAAGATATATTTAGAGCTTCTTGGTGAAAAAACAGCAAAATATGTAAAACAACAGTTCTCAAGATATTGGACATCAGGTAATGAAGGACAGTGACCCCTGAGAGATAAGACACAAATAATGCGAACCCTATGATTGCCCCAAATTACTACCTGGAGAAAGTTTCCAAGCCCTGGTGCAGGGAGAAGAAACCCAGGCAGAGTTCATCAGTCTCTGTGAGTTGAGGAGACAGAGCTGGGAGTCCAGGGAAGCCAATGTGGCTGAAGTTTGCAGGACAGAGTATTGGAGAGGAGAATGCTACACAGAGACTCCAGAGATCTGCAGAAGGCCACTTTGAGTGTTCAGTTGAGTACTAGTCAGCCCATGTGTGTGAAGAAACTACTAAAGGCCAGAAAAAGAACCACCCTAAAGGATTAGAGGGAACAGTGTCCCAGACTCATATAGAGCCAGGAATAGTTCTCTTCCTATCAGCCACATTGGAAAACCTGATAATTCACAAGGCATCATTGAAAGTACTACATTAGTTCTGGCCTTGGGTGGTGGTGGTAGATGCCACCTCGCCTCAGCAGTGAGGGGAAAAATTAATCCTAGACTAAACGCTGCTTTGATCTCACCTGACAGAGCTTAAACACACAACCCAAAAAGACCAAACTATTTTGAAGTATTTTAACCACATTCCAGAACAAAGCTCAAGAATATATTTAGGATTATAAAAAATATCCAACATTTAACAAAGAACAATTCACAATGTCTGGCATTCAATCAAAAATTATCAGGTATGCAAGGAAGCATGAAAATGCAAGTGATAATGAGGAGAAAAAAATCAATCCATTGAAGCTGACCCAGAAATGACACAGATCATAGAGTTAGTAGGCAAGAATAATTATTATAATCATGTTACATATGTTCAAGAAGCTGCAGGAAAGATTGAACATATTAAAAAGATAATGGTATTTATAAAAATCCAATAGAACATTTAGAGATTAAAACTACAATGTCTGAGATAAAAAAATAACAGTGGATGGAGTTAACAGTAAAATGGTCATTGCAGAAGAAAAGATTAGCGAACCTGAATATATAGCAATAGAAATTATCCAAAATCAAACACAGAAAATAGACTGAAAAGAGAGAGACTATCAGTGAACTATGGATCTGCTTCAGGTGACCAAATATATATGTAATTGGAGTTTTGGAAGAAGCTAGGGAGGAGAGGAGTCTAGAAAAAATACTTGAAGAAAGGTGATAGAGTTCCAATGCCCATAATGGCAGAGTAGCCTGTATTGGACTGGCCTATCTTCCAATAACAATTATAAGTTCTAAAAAAAATATATAAAAAGCAATTGTTTGGAGAGTAACCAAAAGCAGGTAGAAACTGTAGAGAACACACCTTTGAAAGATGGGAAGCAAACTATGGGAGCTCTGTATCTAATCATGTTTTCCCTTAGGCCTCTTCTCAGTTTGCCTTGGAGTGCTGGCAAAAAAACAGCATGCCTAGTGGGATGAAGAAACAGAGGTCAAAGTTCAGTACTGCCAAGACAGCTATAAACCAAAGGGAGAAATCCCAGAAAGAAGGGTGCTATAAAGAAGGGAGCCCAAAATTCTGTATACAAGTTCCTAAATTGCACGTGCACAGGGCAGTGCTCTAAGAAACACAGCAGAAGGCAGCAGTGGGAATTCTAAAGGACTGAGCAGAGATTTCAGCAGCTGCCTAGAGCTGAGTTTGGATTTCAGGTCCTGCCAAGTTAGAGGGACTTGATAAACACCTCAAATTTTCCATTGAAACTGCAGAAGGGCCATGCTTTAGAACTAAGGACTGCCCCTAAGACTAAGGGCAAAACCAAAATAAATTCTCCCTAACAAAGCCAAAGCCCAAACTATCATAGAAGCAAAAGGAAGAAGCAAGAAAATGTAACCTAAATCAAGAGAAAAAGTGTTAATAGAAGCAGATCTATAGATGAACCAGATGTTGGAATTAGCAGTCAAGGACTTTAAAATAGCAATTCTTAATACATTAATGGATTTAGAGGAAAAGATCAGCGAAATGACTAAACACATAGGGAGCCTCAGAGAAATGGAAACTATAAAACCAATTGGGAATTCTAGAACATATATATATATATAATGAAAAATTCATTATATGTCAACAGTATTTTTAACAGATGAATGTTATCAGTGAATTTGAAGATAGTTTAATAGAAATAATTCTAACGGAAGCGCAGATACAAAAGAGGTTGGGAGAAAAAAAAATGAACAGAGGTGTCAGTGACCTGTGAAACAATATCAAGAAGTCTAGCGTATATATACAGGTAGTCCCCAAATTAGAACTTATTCAAGTTATAACAGACTACACTTAACAAGCATCTTTTTTTTTATTTGTACATCTTGTTAGTAGTATATAACTACATTCAGTGTAAAAAATTTCTGAGTTACGTGAATACGCTCCAAGCATTTGATCAGGATAATATGATGAAAGGTCAGTAGGAAAATTGTCCATAAGGCAAGAACACTGAATTTAGAACTTGATATCACCAATGTGAAACAGCTCATAGATCAGGAGGAAAGGGAATTGACGGATCAGGACTTAATGGATTTTGAAGACGAAAGAAATGCTGAAGACGAAAGGAACAATGAGGAAGGGGAAGGAGAGAAGTTGTCAAAAAAATTTACAGTGAAAAGACTAGCTGAAATTTTTTCTAAACTAAATCAGGGTCTTCAGTTGCTTGAAAACATGGACCCAAATGCTGATCACTTTGCTAAAGTTGATAGATTCTGAAAGCAGTGTGGTGTCACCGCAAAATATATGAAGAAAAAAGAAAAAGACTATACAGACAACTCTCACTAATTTTCTGACTAGAAACGCCATCCCCATTCAGGGATAATCCAGATGATCCAGAACTTTCCACAAGTGGAGTTATTACCACAACTGACAAAATGTCAACGTCCAACTTTTCTTCATCATCGGAGTAAATTTTTATGATTTTTTTATGTGTTAAAATATATCTGTGAGTTTATACATAATGTTTCCAATTCCAAAGATTTATAAAGATACTGATAATAAAAAGCAATAATAATGAAAACTAAAAAAAAAAAAAAGGTATTCAACTTACATCAGAACCACCTTAGGACAGAGTCGTTGGAACAGAATCCATAGTAAGTTGAGGACTATCTGTAATTGGAGTTCCAGAAAGAGGCAAGAGAGAGAGAATGTCTCAGATTTCCCCTAGCAAGATAAGACAAAGAAAACCACACCCAGATACATCGTTGTTCTTAGCTGCCGTCGAGTCCAGTTGGTTCCAACTCATAGCGACCCTGTGTACGACAGAATGAAACACTGCCCAGTCCTGTGCCATCCTCACAATATATGTTATGCTTGAGCCCATTGTAGCAGCCACTGTGTATTGACACGTTTCATTGAGGATCTTCCTCTTTTTTGCTAACCTTCTACTTTACCAAGCATGATGTCCTTCTCCAGGGACTGGTCCCTTCTGATAACATGTCCAAAGTACGTGAGACAAAGTCTCACCATCCTTACTTCTGAGGAGCATTCTGGCTGTACTTCTTCCAAGACAAATTTGTTCGTTCTTCTGGCAGCCTATCATATATTCAATATTCTTCACCAACACAATAATTCAAAGGCATCAATTCTTCAGTCTTCCTTATTCATTGTTTAGCTTTCACATGCATATGAGGCGATTGAAAATACCATGGCTTGGGGTCAACATCATGCTTTAAGGAGAAAATATTGAAGTTGTCAAGGATTTCATTTTACTTGGATCCACTGTCAACGCCCGTGGAAGCAGCAGTCAGGAAATCAAACTACGTATTACACTGGGCAAGTCTGCTTAAAAAAAGACATCACAGTCATAGTCATATTGCTGAAACCAAAGAAGAGGAAATTTTAAAAGCAGCCAAAGATAGGACAGCAATGAGAATGATGATTGATTCTTCGTAAAGAACAACAGAGTTCAGAGACAGTAAAAGCTGACAGAAGGTAATGTGGGGTACATATTGTATATTAGAACATTCCCACTAGTGCCTAGGGAAGCATCCCATAATCACATGCTTATGTGGGACTATAAATTACCTTATTTGAGTTCAGGTCAGATTTTTCTGCCACATGAGTTTTGGTGCCTTTTTTTTAAATCTCTTGGTTTCAGAACTTTTTGAATTCTGGAATTGCAGCAAAAGGGTTTGTGGTCATATCTTTGCCAGGAGAAAAAAATGGCAATATGTATTTTTAAATGTTAAAATCACACCCATTGAAGCAGGGACTTTCAGGAATCTGTCCAAAGATAGTAGTAGAGAATGTGTGCCAAGTGTTACACGCAAGGACATTGAAAACAACCTGAATGTCCCCATAGTCTGCGTCTGGTTAAATCAGTGATGGTGTATCTCTACCATAAATGAACTGCTTTGTAGCCACAAAAAATTGTGGTGTAGAAGAATGTTGATATGGGGAAATAAATGTTCACAACATGCAGTATGAAAAAGATCACAAAACAGTGTGATTCCAGATGTTGATAGTAGTGATTGCCGTGTGGCTGGCTGTGATTTTTATTTGCTTTGTTTCACATTTTTTCTATTTTCTAACTTCCTACCAGTAAACATGTATTCCTCTTGTAATCAGAAAATTAAGGCTTGTTTTAAAAAAAATGAAAAAGCAAGGTGATAAGGAAAGTATTCCTGTTTCTATTAAACTCTACCTCAGATTGCTTTACAAAGCCAGGAATCACTTTGTTAACAAAGATCACCCAAGCTCGCATTATTGAGGCCATGTTGTTGTTTTGTGCTGTTGCGTTGATTCTGACTCGTAGTGACCGTATAGGACAGAGTAGAACTACCCTATAGGATTTCCTAGGCTGTAATATTTACAGGAGCAGATCACCAGCTCTTTTCTCCTGCACTTTGGCCATAGCTTAGTATATCATCCGTATCCCCAGACATGGAGCCCTGGTGGCACAGTGGTTAAGTGTTCAGTTGCTAACCCAAAAGTTGGCAGTTGGAATCCACCAGCCGCTCCTTGGAAACCCTGTGGGGCAGTTCTACTGTGTCCTGTAGGGTCGCTGTGAGTCAGAATCGACTCGACAGCAACGAGTTTGGTTTTCTGTTTTCGGTTTAGCATCTGCACATCTAGATTTAAAGGGTCTCTTTTAAGCTTCAATGCCCAAGGCATTTTCAGAAGGAATCCTGTTAAATGAAAAATAAGACCTTTCGTGAGGGATGCTGAAACATTTCTGTTGCCACTTCAAACACTCTCTGACTTAATCTCCAGAACACAGCTTTCTCATATATATTATCCAGTACCACATCTGGATCTTGGCTTGTTTTTAAAAGCCTGCAGAATTCTTTCATGAGGTCAGTTTTTAAGCTTATATATCTGTTTTGCTTTGAAAATCTGTTTTCTCCCTTTTAAAAAAAAAGGATACCGGGAGTTAAAAGTGGATCACTTCTAGCAATTATGTCATACATCTGGAGTGAATTCCAGAGTATCAATGTCATGGCATGTTACAGCAAAGACTGTCAAGTCTAATCTTTGAAGACCTACTGAATCTGAAAGGACGGTGTGGACAGGCAGCAGTTTGGATCCTTGAGCTGAGGCACATTCTCTAAAGTTATTCTTAAAGCTGGGAGGGCGGGGAGTGGGGGGTGTTCTAGTTGAAGAGCCTGATGCCACAGTGATGGGAAATACCTTCATCATCGACACTGCAGGCTCTTAGAAGTAGACCGTTGGAAGAGGCTTGAGATCTTGAGTCCAGTTGCTTACGCGATACTTATGCCTCTTCTACATCATTCTAGACAGTATCCAGTAACTCTTGAACTACTTGTAGTAACAGTTATAGTCCTTTGTAAATTAATAAGTTGATATTCTGATTTCATGTATTAGTCTCTGTATACTTGGGTAATATTGAATCCATTCCTGAGACCACGCCTGTTTTGGTATGCTGACAAATCAGGTTTCGAAGGCGCTAAGGTGTGGTGAGGAGTCCTGGTGGTGCAGGGATTAAAAGCTCGGCTGCTAACTGAAAGGTTGGCAGTTTGAATCCACCAGCCACTCCTTGGAAACCCTATGGGGCAGTTCTGTTTTGTTCTGTTGGGTCCCTATGAATCGGAATTGACTTGAGGGCACGGTTTTTGTTTTGTTTTGTTTTAAGGTATGGTGAGTTTACCATGGTGATGCCTCTCTATCCAAATAGTCAGAAGGATTCTCTTTTGCATTTCCTTGTCAAGGAGGCTTCTTTCTGTAAATCGATCTCTTATCTCTTCTAATAGATTACACGCTCCCTGAGGATAAGGGGCTGTATCTAAATTCCTGCTCGTATTCTCTGCAGTGCCTAACACAGTAGACGCATAAAAAACCCATTGTCATCCAGTCGATTCCGACTCATAGCTACCCTACAGGACAGAGTAGAACTGCCCCACAGGGTTTCCAAGGAGCAGCTGGTGGATTCGAACTGCTGACCTTTTGATCAGCAGCCGAGCTCTTAACCACTGTGCCACCAGGGCTCCGCAGTGGACATATAGTAAATGTTTATTAAATTGATAATGCAAATGGTTAGAATATTCTTATATTGGATCATTTTGCCTTTTTATGTTTTCTATCCCATGGGCCTAGTTATAACTTCTAGAGCAACACATAATCAATGTTTTCTGTATTGCATCCCTTACAGAGATTTATTTTCAGGATACACATCCTATGTGTCTTTTGTTAAACTTATTCATAAATATTGTAAATTGAATTTTTAAATTCCATCTTCTAATTGTTTGCTGCTAATATTTAGAAATACAATTGATTTTTGTACACTGGCCTTGTGTCCTGCCAACTTGCTAAATCCATAGGTTACTCAGTTCTAGTAGGTTTTTGTTTTATAGGTTATTCAGGATTTCCTATGTAACCAACATGTCATCTGTGAATACAGTTTTATGTCTTCCTTTCCCCTCCGTGTGCTTTTTTCCTCTTGATTAATTACACTCATTAAGATATCTAGTTCAGTTTTCAACAGAAGCGATAAGCATAAACATTGCTGGTGTGCTCCCAGTCTTAGAGGGAAAGCATACAAAACTTTACTGCTGTGATGTTAGTTGCAGATTTTTAATATTTGCCCCTTCTAGTCCACATTTGCTGAGAGTTTTTTATCATGACTGTTGAATTTTGACAAATTTTTGTTGTTGTTGTTTGAGGTCGTAATACAGTTTTTATCTTTTGTTCTGTTAATGTGGTACATTGATTGATTTTCGAATGTTAAACCAGCATTGCGTTCCTGGGATAAACTCTGCTTGATCATGATATAATACTGTTTTTATATGTTGTTGGATTCCATTTACTAATATTTTGTAAAGGATTTTGGGCTATATTCATAAGTGATATTTATCATTTCATCTATTGATGAACATTTCAGTTGTTTCTACTTTCTGACTGTTATAAATAAAGCTGCTCTAGAGATTTGTGTAGAAGTCTTTGTATGGACATCTGCTTTCATTTCTGGGGGTAAATACCTGGGGAAGGAGTGACTGGTTTATATGACACATGTATGTTTATCAGTTTAAGAAACCGCTGAACTATTTTCAGAAGTGGTTGTACCATTTTACCTTCCCACTAGCATATGAGAGTTCTAGTTCCTCTGATCCTTGATACAGTCTTTTTTATTTTGGCTGTTCTAATAGTGGTATTCATTGGGGTTTTAATGTGCATTTCCTCAGTGATTAATGATGTTCAGCAACTTTTCATGAGCTTATTTGCCATCCCTGTATTTTCCTTGGTGAAATGTTTGTTAAAATCTCTTGCCCATTTTTTGATTGGGTTTTTGTTTTCTTGTTGAGTTTTGAGAGTTCTTTACATATTCTGGATATAAGTCCCTTATTAAATATATGCTGTGCAAATTCACTTTCTTTAAAAAGATGTAGGACTGTTCAGGTTATCTGTTTCATCTTGAATAAGCTATTGTAGTGTCTTTCAAGGAGTTTTTTTCATTTCATTCCAGCAGTCAAATTTATTCTCATAAAGTTGTTCATAATATTCCTTTATTTATTGTATTTCTATCTTTTAGTATCTATAGAATCTATACTGATGTCATCCTTCTAGTCTTCTCTCTTTTTTTCCTGCTCAGACTGTCGAGAGATTTATCAATTGTATTGATCTTCTTAAAGAACCAGATTTCAGTTTGGTTGATTTTCTCTATTGCTTTTCTGTTTTCCGTTTCATTCATCTCCACTCTAACCTTTATTATTTCCTTTCTTGTATTTGGCTTAGTTTCACGTCCTCTCCTTTTTCTAGTGTTTGAGATGGTCTCATTTCTATATAGGGCTCTAGTGCTATAGCTATGCCCCTAATGACTATTTTGGCATCATCCCACAAACTTGCTTTTTTTTTTTTTTTTTTTTTTCCATTTTTATTCGGCTCAGAAGGCTTTCTAATTTCCATTTGCTATCTTCTTTGATCCGCAGGTTATTTAGAAGTATGCCACTTAGTTCCCAGATGTTCAAGAGTTTTACCAGATATCTGTTTCAGATTTCTAATTTATTTCTACCATGGTCAGAGAACATACATTGTATGATTTGAATCCTTTCAAATTTATTGACACTTATTTTATCATCAGAAAATGGTCTGTCTTGGTAAATGGTTCATGTGCACTTAAAAAGAATATGTTTTCTGCTTTTGTTGGGTAGAGTGTTCTATAAATGTCTGCCTTAGTCATCTAGTATTGCTCTAACAGAAAAACCACAAGTGGATGGCTTTAACAAAGAGAAATTTATTCTCATAGTCCAGTAGGCTACACGTCCAAATGCAGGGTGTCAGCTGTAGGGAAAGGCTTTCTCTGTCGGCTTTGGGGGAAGGTCCTTCTCATTAGTCTTCCCTTGGTCTGGGAGCATCTCAGAGCAGGAACCCTGGGTCCAAAGGACGTGCTCTGCTCCTGGTGCTACTTTCTTGGTGGTATGAGGTCCCCCACTCTCTGCTTGCTTCCCTTTCCTTTTATATCTTGTAAGATAAAAGGTGGTACAGGCCACACCCCAAGGAAACTCCCTGTACATTGGATCAGGGGTGTTACCTTAGTAAGGGTGTTACAATCCCACCCTAATCCTCTTTAACATAAAGTTACAATCACAGAATGAAGGACAGCCACACAATACCGAGAATCATGGCCCAGCCAAATTGATACACACATTTTTGGGGGACATAATTCAATCCATGGCAATGTCTGTTTGATCAAGTTAGTTGATTGCATTGTTCAAGTCTTCTATGTTGTTGTTGTTAGGTGCCGTCAAGTCGATTTGACTCATAGCGACACTGTGTACAACAGAACAAAACCCTGCCTGGTCCTGCACTGTCCTCACAATCATTGCTGGGTTTGAGCCCATTGCTGCAGCCATTGTGTCAATCCATCCTGCTGAGGGTCTTCCTCTGTTTTGCTGACCCTCTTCTTTACCAAGCATGATGTCCTTTTCTATGTCCTTTCTCATTATATGACTACTGGCTCTCTCCCTTATTGAGAGGGAGGTATGGCAGTCTCTGACTATAAAATGTTTCTCCACGTGGTTCTGTTAGTGCTTAGAAATATAGGATTATTTTATCCTCCTGCTAAATTGACCCGTTTATTATTATGAAATGCCCTTCTTTATCCCTGGTAATAGCCTTTGCTCCAAAATACAGTGTTACCATGGCGTGTCTTTCCCACTCCTTTGCCTTTAGCCTGTTTGTGCCTTGGTATTTGAAGTATGTTTCTTGTAGGCAGCATGTAGTTGGGTCTTACTCTTTCATCCCTGAATCTTTGCCTTCCCCCTTTTCAGATACTTGACGATAGTCCTGTACTGTCAGCCTTGTCCTTGGACTACACATCCTTTTATTTTGGTTTGACTGATACTTTTTCTAAATCTTTCACCATTGTGATCAAACTTTTCTTTGCATGCTTTGCTTAAAAGCATGTTATATCACAGTGGATACTTGAGTTGCCCTCTGCAGGAAATACTGCCTATTGCTTCGTTGACTAACACTGTTACTAAAGATGTGTATCTATTTAGTTCCTTGCCCATTTGGTTAAAACCGGTCTGAACTGTCTGTTCTGCTCTTCTACCCTAATTGTATTTTTATCTTGGCTAACTACTGACTTTTTGATCTCCAGGAAATTTCCGAGGGGACTTAAGACAAACCTATTAATTGTTGTTCTGAAAATGTCTCTTCTGTCTCAGTTACACCAATTTTAGTTGCATTATTTTAAGTGTGGGTCAAATAAAGCTAGCTTATAACTAAAAGAGTATTAAAATATTTGCCTTTTTTCCAGGTGAAAATGTCTCCATCCTGTCGTCCAGCCAAAGGGGACCAAGTGGCCAAGGTCAGTGAGTTTCAAAGACACCAAACCAAGTTCTTCCTTCTGTGTATTTCTTTCTCTGTTGAACAATTTTCTCAAAATGGGAATTATTTTTAATCGTCCTAATGCTGTCAGAGGTTCTTTCTAATTGGATCCCTTAATGACATGTCGCCAGGACTTCCAGAGAAGCCAGGAGGGGTTCAGGGCCCAGCATCAGTCTGTGACGTGGGAGTGTGCAGGTTGCCCTATGTGAGAACGTGCTTACATGCAAGAGGTCTTTGCATCTCTTTGTCCCGTGAGGGCAAACTACAGAATGGACTGTACACAGGTGATAGATGTATTTGCGTAGTGCCGACAATGCCCATTTTTCTTTGTACTTTTTGTCTTTTTTGTGTGTGTATCACCACCCCGTTTCTGCCTCCCTTGAACTCCATCATGTTTGTAGGTAAGGACCCCAGAGCAACTGAATGCTCAGCAGAAAAACCCTGGGTAGCCCGTGCTTAACCTGCATGTGTTGGCACAGCTAGGGGGACACCCCCAAATGCAGTCTGAAGCATTTCTGAACCCCCCACCCCCCGAACACATAGGGCTTCATGCCCTTCGCTCAGAAATGCCAGGCTAGAGCGGAGCCCTCTGGCGGGGTTCTTTCCGGCCACCCGCTCGTCCACTGGGTACGGTGAGATGCAGTACCCAGAGGCAGTTACTCTCTGTCTCCCCAGCTTCTTGTAAAAACCATCTACTGCCATCTGGCCGTTTACATTGTCTTGCTTCACTCACCCCAAACTCTTATCCCTATTTTTGTTTTTTAAATTATTTCCAACATTGTATGCTCTAATTTGTAAGCAATTCAAGGCACCTCTAGGATGTAACTGCTTAATCAATGTTGGTAATTCTCCTGGCAACTAGGCCCTTCAGTGTTGTAGAATTTCCCTACTCCGTACCAGGCACTGGAGCCCTGGTGGCGCAGTGGTTAAGAGCTCGGCTGCTTACCAGAAGGTTGGCAGTTCGAATCC
>NW_004444028.1:5958560-5972528 GCF_000243295.1 Trichechus manatus latirostris | reverse complement strand
GCCCTGGTGGCGCAGTGGTTAAGAGCTCGGCTGCTTACCAGAAGGTTGGCAGTTCGAATCCACCAGCCACTCCTTGGAAACCCTATGGGGCAGTTCTCCTCTGTCCTCTAGGGTCGCTATGAGTCGGAATCAACTTGTCAGCGGTAGGTTTGGTTTTCTGGTTTGGTACCAGGCATGGCATCCTGCTGTCAGTGAGGGATAGCAGATGAGAGAGAGTCTAAGGAGGAAAGCTATATAGTTTTTCTTAATAATGTGTTCTTCCCCCAGTTAACTCTGCCTAAAGAATACTGGCCTGAGATACTAACATCTCAGTGCACTCCACTTAAGAAGGTCCTCAATAAATACAGGTTGATTAGAACACTTATCTGTGCCACTTCAGTCCCTACGGTAACTCTGTGGCACAGATAAGCTGATGTTGAGATGTTCAGTGAGAACCACTGAAATCCTTTCATTTACCCAGCTGCAGCCATGCAGCTGAAACACGGCAAGCAGATTGACATCTTTGCTGCATTTTCTTTAACACTTCTCTTTCTCTGATAGTTGAAGTGTCCGTGGATGTAGGTTTTCTTTCTTTGCCCAACACCCATGTCAGCAAAGGATCATAGAACAAAAATAACAACTTGCTGGCTCTGTTACCTAACAGCAGGTCTTAGCCTCAAAGCAACATGCCAGAAGTGGGTCTCTTTGCTCTTCCTTCAGGATCCCCTGAGACTTTTTCAAAAGGAAAAAAAAGAACAGAAACAAAATGTGTTGTCGGAAAAGCCGCGTACGGCACGTGGAAACCTTGCTTCACTCTGTCAGAATAGCAGGGGCAGGCAAGACGGAGGCGCTGCTGCCGCCACTCAGAACCCTCACGCTGTGACATCAGGAAGTGGAAGGAGCCCAGGGCTTTTCATCTCACTCCGTGAATAAATGAGGAAGTTGGAATCCAGAGGGGAATGTTTTTGCCTCGGTTTTAACTGTTAGCTGTGTGATACATTTCTAGATTAGTGGTTAAAAACAAGTGCTTTGGATTCAGCCATATTTGGGCTCAAAGATGGACTCTTCTACTTATTTGTCTGAATGACCTTGAGTAGGTTAGCCTCTCTGTTTCCTCTTCCGTAAGTGTGATGCTACCTCTCAAAGTCTTCTGGAGGACTCCATGAGACACGGGGTGTAAGTGCTGAGTGCTGCGCTTGACGCGTAGTAAACACTCCGCAAATTACTGACGCATAGTAAGTACTCAGCTGTCCTCGACACTGGTATCAAAGTGCAGCTCTTGCAGCTCCTATTCAGATGGCCTTTCACATTATCATATAACTTACATGCTGTTGTTCACTCAGCAAGAATCTCTGTGGACTGGCTGCTGAGCTAAGCAATGCACTACAGAGGGGAAAAACGCAATCCTTGTTCTCAAGGACCTGAGCGTTCGGTAGGACGGGCAGACAGGTAAACTGCCAGTTACCCGCCGTGAGAGGAGCTCAGAGGAGAGGCCCTGTTTGGAAATGACTGAGTCATTTAGTGCAACATCTATTTTCTTCATGGTCAAAAGACCCATGAGGAAGTCTGAGGAATGGTTCACTGTTCCCCGACAGCCTTGTTACCAGGTTATAATGAGGGTAAATTCTGCTGTACACACAGACGTTTATTAAATGAATATTCATATGGAAACAGGCTCATACATCCTGTTTGGCAAACTTGGTAATGTCCCCGGCTCTCTGTCATTTTAGGTGTCCAATTCACATTAACTTGAATATCATTTATTTTATCAATGAGAGAGTCCATTTCTAATATTCACCATGCTGATTAACAAGCCATTAGTTTCACCAGTAAAAACACTTCTGATGTTTATTGAGCTAAAGGGGAAAGGCTCCAGTGTCGGTCAACATGAATAGGCTAAAGGGCTGTTAGTAGGGAATTCATGGTAGCTGGCCACCCCTGAAATATGGATGCTTAGGGCCACTTACCATCCCTGAGTTGAAGCCTAAACTAATTAGCATACACTGTTTTTTGTGTCTATAATGCTTTAAGATATACATCGTAACAGGTGCCTATCCCATGCTAGGAGATCAGGGAAGGCTTCCCAGAGGAGATAAAGCTTGATCTAGTCTTGGAAAACGAGGGAAAGGGTGTTTCAGCAGACGTGGGAGTGGTTCTGTATGTCTTAAATATGGGAGCCTGTGGAAGCCTGGTGAAAGACACATGGCAGTCCAGATCACAAAGGGCCCCAGTTTGTGAAGTTTGCTTTTCATCTTGAGGGTAAGGGTTGCCATCAGAGGTGAGATTAGAGGCAGACAGACCGATTGGAAGACTGAGACAATTGTCCAGGCAAGAAAAAAGGTCCTAAACCTAGGCTGTGTCAATGGAGTTAGGAAATGAGATTGATTCAAGTCCTAGCTATTTTTTCACCAGACACCCTAAGTCTGAATTAGGTATCCTTCCTTCTTTGACCTCCCACAACCTCTGAACTAGCCCTACCAGCACATGAACCTGGCTGTGCTGAAATTGCCTCTTTACTTACCATAGCCCTACTAAGACTATATGCCTCATGGGAGCAGGACCTGTATTAGTCTTGTTTACTGTTCCCTCACTTACTACAAAGTAGAACAAAGTAGATACTCCACAGTTGTTAAATGAATGAGAGGTAAATGAAAAAGATTCCACGGGACTTGGCGGCTGTGAATGGGAAGTGAGAGGAGAAAGAAGTTCCCGGTCTGGGTAACGGAGAAAGAACAAATGAAACATCTTTGCTGTCCCAGGCATGTATTCCTCAGCATAGTCAGTTCCTCACTGTTGGCGATACGTCAGCCCTACTGAGATTTACGTGAAGATAAATGTGAATTCAACACCTGTTACTTCCCTAGTTGATGGTATGTTTTTGCATGTATGTGTTAGTGTGTGGTGTATGTGTACATGTGTATCCTGGTTACCATCCTTGAGCTCCCATCTCTCTCCCGAGAGTGCATTGACAGATGGGCGCCCCAGCAGTGTCTACATGGGGCAGCTGTCAAAGCGACGTGTGAGCCACACAAAGGAGCAGTCGTATTCTTGGTCGAGCCAAAGACTCTCTGTTGACCAGTAACTGAGGAAAGTGTTTGGTGACTCTGCTGTCAGTGCCAAGAGCTGGATTCAGGTGCCAGAAGAGCAGGAGCCACGCCCTGCAGGGCTCTGCCAGCTTCTGGGGCAGGTGTCTCATGTAGGAGTCACTCTTCCACTCGGCTGCCGCGTGTCAGGTTCTGTGCTTCCAGGTTCCGTGAACATATATATTTAAAATTTCATGCAACACAAACATTTTGCACTTTAGATATTGTCTTAGGCTGGGTTCTGTAGAGAAGTAAAACCAGTGAAGCATATATATATATATATAGAGAGAGAGAGAGAGACAGACAGACAGACAGATTTAGATCGAGGAAATGGCTTATGCAGTTGTATAGGCTGGAAAGTCCCAAGTCCGTGGATCAGGCTGGAGACTTCTTCTGACTCAAGTAGCTACAGGGGCTGGCGAACCCAAGATCAGCAGGTCAGACAGCAGGCCTCTGGCCCATAGGCTGCAAAGGATGACAGATCCCAAGATGAGCAGGTAAGCTGCTAGCTCAAGTCCCAGGAACTGGAGGCCAGATGAACAGGAGCCAGCTGCAGGATCCAGAGTGAGCAAAAGCCCACAAGCCTTGCCAGAAAGTCCACCTGTATTGGATGCAGGCTACATCCCCAAGGAAACTCCCTTTCACCTGTTTGACTGCTCATAACAGATCACATCATGGAAGTGATTCCATTATATCAGATCTCATTATGAAGGTGATTACATCATTACACAGCTGCCAAACTACATCATAACTGTCAAACCACTGAGAATCATGGCCCAGCCAAGCTGACACACAACCTTAACCATCAGAGGTATTGTTTATAAAAACTATGTTATTAACTCTAGATTAGAAATATTTATTTTATGTAAAATTTCTTATTCTGGGCTATAACTGATAACTTCAGTAATAAAGTTGGAGGATACATGGGCTTTTCTAGACCTTTTCTAGAGTTTGACCATGGATGATTAGAAATATTAGGAAGCATTGACCTCAGATAAAAAATTGACATAAAAGCCCATTACAGCAAACTCCCCAGAAAAGGTCAAAATTGGAGGTGTTGACGATGTTTGAGGTGGGTGTGAGGGGTTTAGAGTTAGTTGAAGGAATCAATAACCACTCAGCATGTGCTGCAGCTCTTCCTGGAGGCGACTAGAGAAGATACCAGCCGAGGACTTTTGTAGCAGAGTTGGGGCTGTCACATGCAGAAGAACCAGAGAAGGCATTTTTGTTTGGCATATGGATCACATAGCATGGGTGCACTCTATCCCTGTGTGTGTCAGCTCTCCTTGCTGGTGTGTTTGCAGAGAGCCTGAGGGGCTGGTGCTCTGGCTGAAGAGTGTCCTCAGGCTGGTGGTGCCCCTGGAACGGTCCACAGTCATTTCTTTCTTCAGAGGAACTTCCTCTGGGTCAGGACAAGGCACTGGGAACGAGGGAATAGAAAGCCTTTCTAATCGCTCTGTGATGCATTCAGTGAGTATTCAGCAGGCTTCTGTTAGGTACTGGGCCTCGGAGAGACAGCGGTCAGTTTCAGTTCTTGCGCTCAGCAGATTGACAAGTCAGCCGTGGACCGAACTGGTGGATTTAATGGTCAAGCCTTCCAGAAACCAGTTATCCGTGTCTCAAGTATATTATGAGAATTTGGGGCTGATTTGTGTTCCAAGTGGTCTGACCCCAGTTCCCAGTCTTGCCACTCATCTCAGGAATATAGAGAACTCTCCTTGCTCGTGATTTTTACTAAATTGTGGTGTTTGGGTTTTTGTTTTGAGGGAAGAAACCTCACAGAGTCACTGTTTCCATAACAACAGGAAAAGCTGGCTGCACCTTCTCAGCTGGCCATCCCCAAGAATTGCTGAGTGGTAGTTTCCCAGAAGTCAAGGGCAACGTGAAAAAGAACGCGCTGAGATGGCGGGAGCATTTTCTTGTCCGTCTGACGGCGGCTTCAAGAGAGATGCACTTGCCTTGTTATGTCTCCCTCCTAACTCTCTCCTGCAAAGATGCCGGTCCTCGTAAACAGCAAAGCAGTGGCCCTTAATGGGTGTGCATCTCTTTCCTTAGAGTATTTGACTTGGTAGGGCTTAGATCTAAATGTGATTTCAGTGCTTCTTGTGATTTAAGAAAAGAAAGAAAAAAAAAGCGGGAGCTATGATTTGATCTTGTTTGGGCGTGGGCAGATCTGGTTGCCCTCAGACACCTGGAGGGTGGCCATCTGGAGGGCAGCGATTTGGGAGGATGCTTAGGCATTCTTCCTAGTTGAGAGGAGAGAGCTGGTACCTGTGGGTAGCCACTCCGTAGATGAAGGTGTCAGCTTGCTATGAGAATTTTCTAACAGTGGAACAGGCTGGCTTGTATGGTAGTGCCTTACCTGTTACCAGAGGTGTCTGATCAGTGCCAGGACATCTGTCACTCAAAGCTGCAGCAGAGGGACTCCTGTCATGGGCGAGGGGCTGGACTGGTTGATTTTTAGGTCCCTCGGAACTGTAAGATCTTCTGATCCTATAGATGTATTCAACTCAGACAAGGCGCCTGTTCATTGATGTGCTGGATGGTTTTAGTTAGACACCAGCATTCAGCCTGAACTAACAGTATGTTGTCTGTCAAAGAAAAGCAATCTGGACTTAGGTAAGGAGAGACTTTATTCAAACGGATTATTGGAATAAGGGGAGGGGAGCTGTTGCAATAGAGAGAACACTGCCCATAAGATCTGCAGGTGTCTCGGTGATCAAGCAGAGAGGACAATTGTTTTATAGGGAGGGGTAAACAAGGCTAGAAGGGACCAGGTGAGGGACAGTGCGTGGCATGCCAGCAGTCACAGCCTCTTCCTGAGGGCAGCCTCCTGAGATGGGGTGGTCCATCTTTAGGAGCTGTGACTCACATAGTTCTTCCTTATGCTGGATGATACCTCTCTACGCAGTGATCCTGGTCCTTCCTCTTGAAGCCACAAAGAGCATGTTTAATCCCTTTCTCATATAGCAGTCCTTCCAGTCCTTCATGTAACTGACGTCAGGAGTCCCCAGCCCCTGGTCTTCTGTTATCCTGGGAGAACACCCACAATTCTTTTCCTATATCCCCTCCACCCTGCTTGGACTACCACCTTTTCACTTCAGGTGAGGTCCGTTAGAGCAGAGTGAGATCATTACCTGTTTTATTCTAAATTCTGTGCTTGTAAATGGAACCAAAAGCGTATCAACATTTTTAGCAGCCATTTTGCATGGTTGGCTCACTGTGAACACGTCAATATCAAACTCCTGATTCTTTCCCACGTGCTGCGGATTCCATCCTGTGTAAACGCTATTGTCTTCTAGAGCCAAGCATAAGGCTTTGCTGATGTTGTTCCAGTTTATGACCTTTGGGAATCATATTTTTCATCCCATGCATGGTTATTGTTAGTTGTTGTTGAGTTGACGCCAGCTCATGGTGACTTCACCTACAACAGAACGAAACATTGCCCAGCCCTGCACCGTTTCCATGGTTCTTGGTGCGTTTGAGCCCATTGTTGTGGCTATTGCATAGTGCCTTCCAATGCAGAGGCCTAATCTTCCAGCACTCCATCAGACAGTATTCTACTGTGATCCATAGGGTTTTCATTGGCTGATTTTTTGGAAGTAGATCACCAGGTGTATATTTTCACCCCAGTTTTTAAAAAGGGAAAAAATAAAAAGTAGTTCACCAGGCCTTTCTTCCTAGTATGTCTTAGTCTGCTGAAACCTGTCCACAATGGGTGACCCTGCTGGTGTTTGAAATACTGGTGCCATAGATTCCAGTATCACAGCAACACGCAAGCCACTACAGTACGACACACTGACAGACGGGTGGTGGAATCCACGCATAGGCCTTATCTTCACCCGAGTCATTAATGAAGTATTTACCAAAGCCCAGGATCGATTCCTGCAGCTCATTATTAGAGACCTAGATCACCATACAGCTGAGAGCTAATGGGTGTGACTGTTCGGCTTCTTCATGTGGCACTGCTTCATGGACCGTTGACTAAGATTGTTTGCACTGAGGAGAGCCAGGCACATGAGTCTGTCATTTTGGGGTTGTATGTGAGACTGTCTGAGAGCCAGCGGGTATTCTCTCTTCCATCCTTGTACCCTCTCTGTATATGAAAGCAAGCACCCTTAATCAAAACAAGTAATACCCTCATGTCTCCCATCTTGGAATTCTGGAACCAACTGCACTTGAGTGATCAAGTTACAACTGGGCATTTCCCCTCCGGCAGTGTTTCCTGATGAAGCTTCTAGGCACTTCACGTAACACATGGCAGAGACCTTGTTTTTCTCTTTAGTATGTGTGGCAGCAGCTAACAGCCTGCTCCTGTGCATTAAGACACTCAGTAGGATATTCTTAATTGCACTGTGCCGAGTTACCACCTATTCGTAAAGGTCAGGGGGCCCAAACAGCAGAGCTCTGCAGAGCGTCAGCTGCTCTGATGTACGGGGTGTTCCCCCAGAAGCTGATGGGCTGTCACGGCAGAGCAGAGCCTTCTGTCTGGACGCTGTCCCCAGCCAGTCAACGTGCTACCCCATTCCTTGAGGATAGTATCAGAATGTGGGTTTGGGTATGTTCAGGAAACAGTGAGAAATCTCCTTTGGTTAAAACAGAAGGAATAGAAGATGACATGCGGGCTGCTGCTCAGTGCAGAATGTTCTCTGTCTGACAAAAGTCACGGCCTTTGGACGTTTGTGTTTGTTGTTTTCTAGACATATCCTAGGGGCATTCTAATTATGATTTACATTAGTTCTTCTATTATGACATGAATATGTTTTAGCTTGCTTTTTTTGTAGTGAAATATCTACTAATGGTAGATATTATCATCATAGCCTTAAAAATACAGCATGTATCTTTATATGCTTCCAGATACAGTGTGTAGACCTAGCGTATCCTTAAAGGACAGGTGCCACTCTGCATGGTTAAGTCACTTAACTTTTCCATTTGTTCACTGAGTCACTTAAGGCTACCTTTTTATGGTACTAAAATGGGACGGTTAATGTCAGTCTCTGGCAACTTGACAGCAATGGATGGGAGAAAATGAAATTATACAGGTAAGAAATTTCCTTGCAGTCTTTGGAAGGGAGGAATTATTTAATTCTAAGGACCTCTCTCGCTATTTCACCTTTAGCTCCTAGAAGTACTCTCCTAACAATGCCAGCCGTCTCCTTCTCTAGCCTTCCCAATTTCTCCAGTAGCGTCATTATTCCCCATCAGCCACACACATCAGACCGTTCCAAATTTGGATAGTTTCTAATTGCCCTGTCTTCAGATTCACTGATCTTTTCTTCTGCAGTATTGAATCTGCTATCAAGATCATCCAGTAACTTTTTCATATCTGATATTATATTTCTCAGTTCTGCAATTCCCATTGGTTCTTTTTGTCTTCCTTCTACTTGGGGTTTAATTTGCTCTTTTTTGTTTGTTTCTAGTTTCTTAAGGTAGAAACAGATCATTGATGTCAAGCCTTTTTTCTTACCTAATATAAGGATTTAAAGCTATAATAAGTTTTTGTCCAAACACTGCTTTAGCTACATCCCACAAATTCTGACATATTATGTTTTCATTATTATTCACATTGAAGTGTTTTCTAATTTCCCTTGTGATTTCTTCTTTCACCTATTGGTTATTTAAAGGTATATCATTTTAATCTCCAAATATTTGAGGCTTCTCTAGATATCTTATTGTTGTGGATTTCTAATTTAATTCTGTTGTGATCAGAGAGAATATCCTGTAAGATGTCAATCTCTGGAAAGTCACTGAGACTTTTTTTATGGCCAAGTTTGTTGTCTATCTTAGTGAACATTATTTGTGTACTTGAAAAAAATGTGCAGCCTGCAGTTGTTGGGTGTAATTCCTATAAATGTCAATTAGTCAAGGCAGTTGTGTGTGTCATTCAGATCTTCTGGATGCCTGCTGATTTTTTTGTCTAGTTATCCTATCAATTACTGAGAGAGAGGTGTTAAAAATCTCCAGCTCTGACTGTAGATTTGTCTGTTTCCTCTTTAGTTCTGTTATTCCTTTGTATATTTTGAAACTTTGCTATAAGGCACATATACATTTATTATTGTTATATCTTCCTGATGTATTCATTCTCTTATTACTATGAAATGTCCCTCTTAATCACTAATAATACTCCTTGTATTAAAGTCTGTTATTGGATATTCATATAGCTGTTTGAGCTTCCTTATGATTAGTCTTTTCATTATGTATCTTTTTTCCATCTGTTAGCTTTCAACCTATTTTTGTCTTTGTATTTAAAGTACTCTCTTAAAAATAGTCTATAATTTGGTCTTGCTCTTTGAATCCAGTCTTATAGTCTTTGCCTTTTAATTGGAGTGTTTAGTCCATTTAAATTTAATGTAATGATTGGATTTAGGTCTGCCATTTTGCTATTTTTAAAAAAAATTTGACTTATCTACATTTTTATCTTTTGTTCCTTCTTTCCTGTCTTCTTTTAGGTGTAAGCAAATATTTTGTAGCACTTATTTTTATTCTTATATTACCTTTTTAGCTATATCTCTTTGCTTTTTTTTTTTTTATATACTAGCTCTGGGGATTACAAAATGCATATTTGACTACTTTATATAAAATATAGAAACCTTGCAGTGCTCTAGGTTTATTTACTACCCACCCATCATTTAGTTCTTTCTTATAGTTTCTGTTTCTCTACTGGAGTTCCCCCATCTGTTCATTTGGTAGGTCCATCCTTTCCTTTAAATCCTTAAGCATGTTCATAAAATAGATGTTTTAAATTCCTTGTTTGCTGACTCCAGCATCTCTGCTGTTTCTCAATTTGTTTCTGTTGACATTTTTCCTGGTTATGGGTCACACTTTCCTGCTGTACATATCTGGGAACTTTCGATTATATGCTAGACATTATGGATGCTATTTTGTTAAGAAATTGAATTCTGTAGTCTTCTTTTAGAGACTTTTGAGTTTGGTTTTGGAAGGCTATCAATTTAGTGTCATATCAGCTACCTATTTTCAAGGCTTATTTTTAAACTTTGTTAGGGCTGGTCTAGTATATCCCTAGTCCTAATACATAGCTATTTTGGGGGCTCATTGGATGCCTAGGGAGTTTGTCAAGGTATTTCTACTCTGCCAGGTTAGTATTCCCATGACTCCCAACACTTTGCAATCTCCAGAATCTCCATTTAGCTCACTGCTCCTTAGTAGCTGTTCTTTGCCATGCCTCTGGAGTTTCACCCTGCATGTACACAGCTGAGTATTAGGCCAGAAGCGTAATGGGACTCCTATATTGATTCCTGTCCTGCAAATTCTAGCCACTGCTCAGCCCCAAACATCTACCTCTAACTCTTCAGCTCAGCAAGACTGTTGGGCCCTCCCTCCCTGCCACAGCCCAGAAAGTGCCTCCAGGAAGAATTCTAGGGCAGTCAGGGGACCTATTTTGTGTGTTTTTCTTCTGTCAAGGATCATAGTCCTGCTCTTTGTCCAGAGTTTAAAAACAACTGCTACATATGTTTTGTCCAATTTTATATTTACTTACGGACAGGAGGGCTAGTGGAGTATCACTACTTGATCATAGCCTGATGTGGAACTTTGTAATTTTTTGTTTTCTTTCGAGGTACAATAAGCAGTAGCTTAATATATTATTTTCACTTAGTTGACATCTTCTCACTTCAGCTCTTGCCCTCCACATCCCAACAACCAAGTCCTACCAAGAGAAAGGACCCAAAAGTTTTTCTCTTTCAGACAGCAAAATCCTGTCTAAAATAACTCAAGTACAACTAATCTGGGATGCTCCGCTGGTCTCATCCCTTCGGGAGCGGGGGAGAGTGGGGAGAGCAGGATACAGGGAAGAGATTGGTCCGAAGGACTGGTGGGCCACAGCTGCCAGGACCTCCGCCAGACTGAGTCCAGTGCAGCTAGATGGTGCCCAGCTACCACCGCTGACTGCTCTGACCGGGATCACGGCAGAGGGTTCTGGACAGAGCTGGGGAAGGATGTAGAACAAATTCTGGCTCACAAGTGAAAGACCAGATTTGCTGGCCTGGGGGAGACTGGGGAGGCCCTGAGAGTGTGGCCCCCAGACACCCTTTTGGCTTGGTGGTGAAGTCATTTCCGGGGTTCACCATTCAGCCAGGGAGTGGACAGCCGCATGAAGCCAAATGGGACTGGTGAGGCATGGCAGTCTGGGGACGGGGTCCGGAGGGCGGAGTGGGACGGGAAGGCTGGTGGTGTGGAGCCCAGGATTGAGTGGGGATAGTGTTGATGTGTTGTGGGGTTGTTGGCCATTGTCATGGGGCAACATGTGTACTGACTGTTGGACGGGAGGCTATTTTGTTCTGTGGGCCTTCATCTAGGGTGAGAGTGGCAGCGCAATTGGGGGAGCGTGGTCGATGTTGCTGAATTGTGCATGTGGAGATTTTTGAGGTGGTGTATCTTTGGCTATGTATGTTTTCACCAAAAAAGTGGGGGGGGGTTGGGGGGGTTGACGTGTTGTGGGGTTGTTGGCCGGTGTCATGAAGCAGTGTGTGTACTGCTGTTTCATGAGAGGCTGTTTGTTCTGTGGGCCTTCACCTGGAGTGCAGTAAAAAATTAAAAAAAAAAAACTCAAGTACAATTAAAATACATCAGTACTCTTTTTCCTTTGGTTTATAATTACATTGTTAACATGTGTTGAGTGTTGCTAATTTCAGAGTTAAATCAACTGTTCCTGTTGATTTTGTATTCCTCTTATTCTCAGGTAATTATTTTTAGGCCGGTCTAGTTAAGATGAGCAGGAACGCTAGGACAGAAATATGTCGGCAGTCACGGCTCTGATAGAAAAATTAGTTAAGGACCCAGCCCCTCAGAGGACTGCCTTGTCATAATTGCTGCTCCACAGCAGCATCTATCAAGATAATTGTTTGACTTTCTTCTTAAGTAGGCAGCAGTCAGATAATCAAAGGGTGGCAAACCTTAATTACATGTATGAAATGAATGCTTTCCCTGTTTTGATTTTTTTTTTTAATAAGGCAAACACTTGGCCCCTGATAATACAAAGAGGGTAGTTTCTGACTAGAAATAGAAAAATGCCACCCAACTCAGAAGCTTTCATTATAACTCTGCTTCACATAAAATGGCATATTTCTGGATTTTTTGGGCTCTTCCTTTCGTGACCCCCCCACCAAAAAGCAATAATGGAGTGACCATAGTCTACCATATAGCAAGAATCCAGGTTTGCCTGAGATAGTTCCCACAGGAGGAAAAGAGGCTAGGGATCCCAGCCTAGTTGCCATAGTCTCTTAGCAACCAGGATTCTTAATTTTTTCATTTCTATTTGTCATGGACTTTTATCCTGACATCTCTAACAGGTATGCAGTGGTGTCTCATTGTTTTCATTTGCAGTTCTCTAGTGATCTACGATGTTGAGTATCTTTTTATATGCTTCTTGGCCATCTGTATATCTTCTATAGTGAGGTCTCTTCAAATCTTTTGCCCATTTTGTAATTAGATTGTTTTATTATGGTTCAGTTTTAAGAGCTCTTTGTGTATCTTGGATACAAGTCCTTTATCAAATACGTGTTTTGCAAATATTTTGTCCGTCTGTAGCTTATCTTTTCATTCTCTTAACAGTGTCTTTCACAGAGCAGAAGTTTTTAATTTTAATGAAATCCAACTTATCCATTTTTTTTTACGGTTATTGCTTTTGGTGTAGCATCTAAAATCATGGCCAAACTCAAGATCAACTAGATTTTCTCCTGTTATCTTCTAAGAGTTGTGTAAGTTTTGTGTTTAACATTTAGGTCTGTGATCCATTTTGAGTTAGTTTCTGTGAAAGGTGTAGGGTCTGTGTATAGATTTTTTTTTTTCTTTTTGCGTGTGGGTGTCTATTTGTTCCAGCACCATTTGTTGAAAAGACTGTCCTTTCTCCATTGAATTGCCTTTGCTCCTTTGTCAAAGATCAGTTGACCGAATTTGTACGGACCTATTTCTGGGCTCTCTGTTCTATTTCATTGATTCTTTTCCCCCCAATATCACTGTGTATTGATCAACTTACTATTTTTTAATCTGTCTGGGACTCTGAGCCCCCCATTCCCGTGAGGCGGTTAGACTAAGATGGCCAACCATTTCCAGTAAATCTGACCCTTGTCAAGATAATCAGCAAGTTTTAATGAGTGTGACCAAAGAGCTACGTTCAGGAAAACCAAACCCATTGCCGTTGAGTGGATTCCAACTCATAGCGACCCTATAGGGCAGAGTAGAACTGCCCCATAGGGTTTCTGATGAGCGGCTAGTGGACTGGAACTGCTGATCTTTTGGTTAGTAGCTGTGGCTCTTAACCACGGACCGCGCCAGGAGCCGCATTAGTTATCTGGAAATTTAAACTACATTCTGCAGTTGCTGCTCATTTTTTTGATCCGTTCTTGTAGGCATAATGAGCTCATCAGCTTTTGTCAACACGGATTTGCCCCAGGTGGTTTTCCTTTCAGAGCAGGTTAGGCATGGACAGGTGCGGTGCATTGATGCCAGAGACTTTAAACCACTGTGGGGACGTTTCTTATTGTGAGGGAGAAAATTAACGGACACACCAAACTGGAAAAAGTACTTGTGTTCTCGTGTCGAATGACACAGCATTTATGTAGTGCTGACCTTATGGATGGCCCCCCAGGAGACCCTGGGAGGGTTCTCAGACAGACTGGGCAGCTCAGATTGTCTGCAGGAAGCCACTGTGCCTTACACATTCAGTGCCCTTTCTGTTTGTCACAATCGTGGGATAGCGGGCTTCAGGGTCAGACCTAGTATCAGGAGCCTCCCTATCTCTTACAAACTGTATTTTAGCATGTCTGAACCTCAGTTTCCTTACATATGAAATAAAAATGAGAGATTCTACATCACTGGGTAGTAGCTAGCCTAAGGCCAGAGACTGACAGATGCCTAGGAAACACGTTTTCCCATCTCCCCTCCCCTC